>NC_045443.1:125077835-125129467 GCF_002776525.5 Piliocolobus tephrosceles | reverse complement strand
AAGGAAGGAAGGAAGGAAGGAAGGAAGGAAGGAAGGAAGGAAGGAAGAAGGAAGGAAAGAAAATCCTTAGCTGAAATTTAGGGTTGGCTTCTCAGCAGTGGCATAGCCCATGGCTTTCAATGCAATCATCACACTTCTTGTGTCTTGGCATTGTCCTTTCTTACGTGGGACAAGGGCATTGAGAGCTGGCACCTTTGAGCACTCGTCCCTCCTCTGTCTGTGGAAGTAGAAACTGTTTGAATCTCAGAGCAGTTCACTGTATCTCTATGGGCTGAGTCAGACCTTTGCCTTGGCCTTGGCCTTGGCCTTGCCTTGCCTTGTGTGTGCCTGGCAGTGTCATATTTATAATTCTGCATGTCAAACCGAGGAAAGGTCTGGATGTATTCTGCACCCGGTTGACTTTCCTTTCTGGGACTAAAGTTGGGGGGTATGACAGCAATCTGTCAGGTTTTCATCATCCGTCACGCAATTTGGTTGCTGGAATCAACATCTT
The DNA here is from genome assembly GCF_002776525.5 of Piliocolobus tephrosceles. NCBI lineage: Eukaryota > Metazoa > Chordata > Mammalia > Primates > Cercopithecidae > Piliocolobus > Piliocolobus tephrosceles. Next base: position 125,128,974 of record NC_045443.1, on the reverse strand, counting down.
TGCAAATGAAAACCCTTTGTCCAACTGTAGATTCTGCACTGCTGCTTCCTTGTATTCATTCTTCTTATCAGAAACACTTTCTCTACATCTCCCCATGTCTGGCTCTTCCTCTTCATTCATGGTTCAACTCAACTGTCAGAGGAATCTAAATAGGACCCCCAGGCCCCTCTGTACCTGTGGCTGTCTGTCCATCCCATTACCCTGTTCTATGTTCTTTATAGGCCTATCCTCATATGAAATTTAGGATTAATCATCAACATTCCTCACCAGAAGGGGAAATCAATGAGCCTGAGGTCTTGGTCAGTTTTGCTCACATCTGTGCTTCCAGCACCTGAGAAAATGCCCATCTCAGTCAATAGTTGTTGACTAAGTTAGACAAATGCTTAATTCAAGCTACCAGGGCCATTGAGTTCTGGGTTAAAACTGATGGGTGTTGTCCCAGTCAGCACTGATCAGCATTCTTATTTGACAGAGGCCACAACTTGGCAGAAAGGGGCCCTATTAAAGGGGAGATATTTAATTAATTAATTAATTTATTTATTTATTTATTTATTTATTCTGTTTAGAGATGGTGTCTTGCCACATTGTCCAGGCTGAACTCAAACTCCTAGGCTCAAGTGATCCTCCCTCTTCGGCCTCCCAAGGAGCTGGAATTGCAAGCACATGCCACCACATCTGGCAAAGGGTGGAGACAGACTCAAATGTAAAACTATAGAACTTACAGAAATAAGAAAATATCTTTGGGAGCTATGCTAGGTGAAGAGTTCATAGGCATGACACCAAAAGTGTAATCCTTAAAATAAATACTTTACAAAAAATAGTAAATTGCACTTCACCAAAATTTGTAACTTTCCTTGAAGATCACCTTGTTTACAGAATAAGACAAATAATCAACAAGCATAGAGAAAATATTTGTAAACCACGTATATGACTAACGTTTTACTCCTAGGATATATAAAGAACTAGAAAAAAGTCAACAGAAAAAACAACGATACAAACAATACAATTAGGGGAGGTGTGATGGCTCATGTCTGAAATCCCAGCACTTTGGAAGGCAGAGGCAGATGAATAGCTTGGGTCCAGGCATTTGAGACCAGCTTGGACAACATGGTGAAACCCTGTGTCTATAAAAAAATTACAAATAAAAAATTAGCTGAGTATGGTGGCTCTCTCTTGTAGCTCCAGCTACTTGAGAGGCTGAGGCAGGAGGATTGCTTGAGCCTAGGAGATGGAGGTTGTAGTGAGCAGAGGTTGCACCACTGCACTCCAGCCTGGGTGACAGAGGAAGACCCTGTCTCACACACACAAAAAAACAAACAAAAAAATACAATTAAAAAGTGGGAGGGAAGCATAAATAGATATTTAACCAAAGAAGAAATATGAATAATAAACACACGAAAAAATGTTCAGCATCATTAGTCATTAAGGAAATGCAAATTAAAACCACAATGAAGTGCCAGTAGTCAGAAGGGCTTTAATAAAAAGACAATGACAACAGCAACTGCTAATGAGGATGCTTTCGTGTTGCTGGAATGAAGGTAATATTAATAGCTACTCTTGAAAACAGTTTGAAAGTTTCTTATAAAATAAAACATTTACTTACCCAACAGACCAGTAATCCTCACATTATTTGGCATTTATCCCAGAGAAATGAAAACTTATGTTCACACAAAACCCTGAACATACATTTTGTAATTCCTTCACTTAAATTGGCAAAATACTGTAACAACCCAAATACCCTTCAGTGGGCTAATGATTGGACGTACACTGGTGCATCTATAAAAAGGAATACTATTTAGTGATGAAAAATAATGACGAGATACAGAGAACTACCTGGATGGACAAGGAAGATATTATACTTAGTGAAAAATACTGATCCAAGAAGATTACATACTGTAAAATTCCATTTATAGAACAATCTTGAAATAACAAAATAATGGAGGTGGAGAACAGACAAGACAAATGGGCAGAAGGTTGGTGGGTGTGAATACAAAGAGAGAGCACAAAATAGATCTGCTGCAATGACGAAAGAGTCCTGTATCTAATTTCGCTCTTTGCTACACAAATCTCTGGATGGGATTAAATTGTAAATAGAATCACACACATTCAAATGAAGGCAGGTGGAACATTTTTGAAAATTTTGAAAACTTTTGAAAATGTATCAGCGTCAGTAGTCTGCTTTTGATAATGTACAATAGCTCTGTAAGATATCACCACTGGCAGAAGACTACACAAGATTCTTTTTACTACTTGCAACTTCCTGTGAGTCTATAATTATTGAAAAATAAAGTGTTTACAAGTAAAAAATAAACTAAGTGTAAAGTAGCTATGTGACTCTAAGATCAATAGACAGGATTCTCCCAGGAGGGCAATCTTTCAGCAGTTTAAGAGATCTGGAGACAGTCAAAAGGTCTAATCAAAAATTAAATAAATTCAACTTCTCCAAATTCAATGTGTAAGTGATATAATGCAGTCTTTGTCTGTTTCTGGCTTATTTTACTTAGCATCATATTCTCTAGTTTCATCCATGTAGTTGCAATCACAGGACTTAAAAACTGCTAAAAGAATGATTTTAAATGTTCTCACTACAAAAATGATAAGTATTGGAGGTGATGGTTATGTTAATTAGGTCACTATAATCATCAAACAATGTATGTGTGTATCAAAACATCATATTTCATTCCATAAATATATACAATTATTATCAATTAAAAATTTTTAAAAGCGGGACACAGTGGCTCACACCTGTAATCCCAGCACTTTGGGAGGCTGAGGCAGGTGGATCACAAGGTCAGAAGTTCAAGATCAGCCTGCCCAAGATGGAGAAACCCTGTCTCTACTAAAAATACAAAAATTAGCCAGGTTTGGTGGCGGGCACCTATAATCCCAGCTACTTGGGAGGCTGAGGCAGAGAATGGCTTGAACCCGGGAGACGGAGGTTGCAGTGAGCCAAGATTGCACACTGAATTCCAGCCTGGGGGACAGAGGAAGACTCCATTTCAAAAAATTAAAAGTTAACAAAAATATGAGTTAAAAAAGAAAAAAAGACTGCCAACACTGGTCTTACTCTTTTCGATAGCTTTAATAACTTGCCATCATTCCAGAGCCAATTTCACAGTAAATCAAGGGATTCATCATGACACACACGCCGCCACCGCACCCTCAAACTTGCCAGGTTCCAGCAATGGGTATTTAAAACCATACACAATTCCATGCTTTGGCAGAAAAATTCTCCGAGTAATTATCAGTTCCTGTCAGAGAAACGCAGCCTGTGTAACACGAACAAAGCTGATCTCCCCAGAGAAGAAAGAAAACCCAGAAAGCATCAGAGAAGAAGAAGTCACAAATGGATGCTGCTCAGGAGAAGAGGACAGCCCGTGGGCGGCGGAGTGTGGCTTTCTGTGATTTGTTGTCATGTCGTTTTTAATCAACAAACTGCTGTTAGGCCTATAGGCTGCTGGGTCCTTGACTGGATTCCCTCCATTCGTCCTATGGAAACCCCCCCTGTCTCAGCGACTTTCTTTTCCTGCCTGCCCCAAGCCAGCCGGTGAATGCGCTGTTCAAATGACCAGCAAGAACTGTCTTTGCCGGGTGATATTTAAGGGCATGCACTTTGTCAATGTCGCTGTATGCAGTCACCGCGCCGTTTTATATAAACACGGCAACTTTTCCATGGGATCCACTGCAATTCCGCTACTCACAGGTGACACCCAGGAGCACCAGCGAGCACTTCCAGGGCTTCCCACAACAGGGGTCAGAGGCTGCACCATTTCCTAACTACATTCAAAAATACAGAAGCAGCCCGGGTGCAGTGGCTCACGCCTGTAATCTCAGCACTTTGGGAGGCGGAGGCAGGAGGATCAGGTGAGGTCAGGAGTTCCAGACCAGCCTGGCCAACATGGCGAAACCCCGTCTCTACAAAAAATACAAAAATTAGTCGGCTGTGGTGGCAGGTGCCTGTAATCCCTGCTACTCAGGAGGCTGAGGCGGGAGGATCGCTTGAACCCGGGAGACAGAGTTTGCAGTGAGTTGAGATTACGGCATTGCACTCCAGCCTGGGTTGACAGAGCCAGACTCTGTTTCCAAAAAAAAAAAAAAAAAAAAAAAAAAAAAAAAAAAAAAAAAAAAAGAAAGAAAGTATATATATATGTGCGGTGCAATTCGGGAGGAAATTGAGCTCTTTCACTGCTCATAAACACGTGCTTATTTATGACTCCGCACTGTGATTCAGTAATCTATTTCACCTGTCAACAGTAAAGGTGACCTTTTTAAAGAAAGTTACTGCTTCAGAATACAGAACTCTGATTATTTTACCACCTTTAAGGAGGTAAATTTCACCACTACTCTTGAACCCCTCCTTTTTAAGCACACTGAAATCCTAATTTTACAAAAGGTGCTGTATTTATAATATATTTTGTATCATACTGTACATATATCATTTCCTCACTTAACCCTCAAAATAATCCAAAGAGGTTGTTCTAGGAATTCTATTACCCATTTTGCAGGAAAAAGAAACAAGGCCAAGGCTCCAGAAAGCTAAGGATCAGGTCTGAGATTATAAGGCTTAAGTAACGGGTAATTATAATCCTAATCCTAAAATTAGGATTTCAGTGTGCCTAAAAAGGAGGGGCTCAAGAGTAGTGGTGAAATTTACCTCCTTGAAGGTGGTAAAATGATCAGAGTTCTATATTCTGAAGCAAGCGATAACTTTCTTTAAAAAGTCACCTTTACTGTTGACAGGTGAACTAGATTACTGAATCTCCCAAAGTGCTGAGATATGTATATGTGTGTGTGTGTGTGCACGCGCGGGCGTGTGTATGTGTATGTATATATATATCTGCCCAAAAGGATTGATCCCAGAATGCAGGTTGACATCAGCTAAGTAGAAAAGAAAAAGGGAAAAAACCTTAATATGTTTGGTTCAGTTGACCTGCAACTATTGAGGAAAACCTTTGCTGATGTATAATTTCTGAAGGTGAAAGGGAAAAATAGACCCAGCTAAGGGAATTCAGGAAGTAAACGAGGGTGGTGGTTGTCAGAGCAGCAAAGTGGTGGAATTCCAGGTGCTTCAATGGCAGGGATGTGAAATGACAAATTTTTCAAGACTCTATCAATATCATTAATATTTATGATCCACCTCACAAAAACAAACAAAACAACAACAACAAAAAAAGAAAACAGCCACCGTGCCGCACATCCATGAGAGACGCCTGCCCTGGAATTGTTCTGCTTTGTTGGGTGATAAGCCCTGAATCACAAAATTGAGAACAATTATGTGAAGGATTTTATGCTGCTGTTTTACACCTCCTTAAAGGTGGTAAAACAATCAGAGTTCTGTATTCTGAAGCAGTAACTTTCTTTAAAAAGGCACCTTTACTGTTGACAGGTGAACTAGATTACTGAATCACAGTGCCGAGTCATAAATAAGCACGTGCTTATGAGCAATGAAAGAACTCACGTTCCTCCCAAATTGCACCGCAGTCTCCTTTAATTCTGAGATTCTGCTAAGAAATGCCAAACCCGAATCCTTGCCCCCAAGGTATTTCTCTCCTTCTGTATCGTTCAATAAAGGAACAATCTCTTTTCCACAGCAGGAGAAAGGTGGAAATGCTTGTGGTTAAGTGAGGTCAAGATCTCTTGGTTTAAATCTTGCCTCACCCGTTACTTAAGCCTTATGATCTCAGACCTGATCCTCAGCTTTCTGGAGCCTTGGCCTTCTTATTTTTTTCCTACAAAATGGGTAATAGAATTCCTAGAACAACCTCCCTGGATTATTTTGAGGGTTAAGTGAGGAAATGATATATGTACAGTATGATACAAAGTATATTATAAATGACAGCAACTTTTGTAAAATAGGGATTTCAGTGTGCTTAAAAAGGAGGGGCTCAAGAGTAGTGGTGAAATGGAAATGATTTGACAAGAGTGGCTTGGTCGCTGACCATTAGAAGAGACGTGGCTGTCACAGCCTCTGCGCCCTGACTCCCACCCCTTATCCCAGGGCACTACAGCTGCACATCACAGACAGCGAGGGAATGCGTAGCTGATTGCAGAGCCCAGCAAGCCTTTCGCTAAATGACTTGACTTTGACAAGGAGTAGAGATGGCGTTTTGATTGGCATCAGCCTCTCCTCCGAAAAAGGGACTAGTGGGCGACGGTCCCGGCGCGCCCGCTAGATGGCGCCGCAGACCGGGTTGTGACCGCGTTGGCCACGCGCCCTGCCCTCCCCTCTGAGGCTCCCGGAGCCCCTGCCGGGCCGGTCCTCTCCAGGTGAACTGGCTGCTACTCAGCACCTGCGATTTCCAGGGATTCCCGGTTTCCACCTGAGTGTAAGCAAATGCAGGCTCCCTCCCGCAGCCCGAGCCAGCGCTCAGCGCAGACCCTGACTCCTGGCACCTGACAACCTGCTTCAGCCAAAATCTTAAGGGGCTTTATTATTTGTATTTAAAATGATGCATGCTCATTATAAAATTATTAAACTTAGGAAGAAAAAATATTCTAAGCCCAGCGCCCTCCAATATGACCATTAGACGCATGGATAAGTAGATGACACATGGACATTATAACAATGAAATCCTACTCTATAAGTTGTATTCTATTTGTGAAAGTGTTCGTTTTTATTTATAATTATAAGAAGACAAAAAATCCAAAGTAGAGTTGATGTGTTTCATTAAAAATATTTCATTAAAAAGTATTCCATTGTATATGGGGGGGGGGGGGGTTGTGTGTGTGTGATCACATTTTCCTTACCACTAATCCATCCACGGGCACATGGGTCATTTCTATATCTTGTGAATAATTCTGCAACGAACGTGCGAGTACTGAGATCGCTTTGAGATCGTGATTTTCTTTCCTTTGAATATATATCTAGAAGTGGGAATGGGAGATCATATGGTAGTTCTATTTTTAATTTTTAGAGGAATATTCATCCTGTTTCCAGTAATGCCTGTATCAATTTACATTATTCAGCCTTAAAAAAAAAAAAAAAAAAAAAGAAATCTGCTATTTGAGACAACATGGATGGACCTGGAGGACATTATGTTAAGTGAAATAAGCCAAACAAAGAAAGACAAATACTGCACAATCTCACCTCTATGTGAAATCTAAAAAGTCAAACTCATGGAAACACGGTGGAAGGGTGGTTACCAGGTGTCATGGGATGGGGGAAAAGGGGAGTTAGTGGCCAAAGGGTGCAGACTTGCAGTTACAAAATGAGTAAGTTCTGAAGACCTAATGAACAACGTGGTGCCTGTAGTTAATAACATGCTGTTTATTTGAAATTTACTGAGAGTAGAGCTTAAGTATTCCCACCACATAACAAAGAAAAAAATCACTATTAATGTATGGGTTGATGGATATGTCAGTTAGCTTAATTGTCTTAATCATTTCACAATGTAAGTGTTTATCAAAACCTCACATTGTACGCTTTAAATATGTACAACTTTTTTTTTGGTGGGGGGACAGAGTTTCACTCTTGTTGCCCAGGCTGGAGTGCAATGGCATGACCTCGGCTCACCGCAACCTCTGCCTCCTGGGTTCAACCGATTCTCTTGCCTCAGCCTCCCAAGTAGCTGGGATTACAGGCATACACCACCACGCCCGGCTAATTTTGTATTTTTTTAGTAGAGACGGGGTTTCTGCATGTTGGTCAGGCTGATCTTGAACTCCCGACCTCAGGTGATCCACCTGCCTTGGCCTCCCAAAATGCTGGGATTACAGGCATGAGCCACCGCACTTGGTGAATTATACCTCAATAATGTTGAAAAAATACAAAACAAATCCACAAAACATAAGACAATGATACATTTTCAATTTTTAAAATACCCTGATAATACTGAGAAAGAAGAGCTTGAATAAACAATAGATCCAGGTGTGGCACAATTAAGTCACTATTCTGATCACAGTGGCTGTGGCTACTAGCACCTTCACCACCGTAACCTCCCATTTCTATTCCTTTCCCCACACAATTTTAGCCCATAGGATTGACTTCCTGTTTTGAAAGTGGAAGAAATGGCATTTGGAGGCTTCTCTCACTTCTCCTGTTAGACATTCATTAGTTTTACCGTTTTTTCATGGCCGAGTTTGTAACATGGGTAACCTCTTATAGATCCTAATTCCTCCCTGCTGTTATCATTGTTTCTCTGCTGGGGAACTATGTAGGCTTATCTTTCTCGTTCCATCGGTCACTAACAGGCCATCTGATTCTTTCCATCCTCAGAGATGACTGGCATCTTTTAACTGCTGATAACCTTATTTTGTTGTGAGATCACAACTTTCTGATCATTTATTCTCATTTCAATGTGATCTAGAGGACAGATGAGATTAATCCAGTCATTAGTTCACAGTATTCCTCACCTTCTTTGAAACTGTGAATGGTGCTGAGATTTAAGGTGTTGTTTGCCAGTCATTCCTTACACACACCTTGACTCAGGGCCTGTGTGCTGGCACCGGGCTGAAAGCTGGCATTGGATGAGGGAGGCCCAGTTCTTGCCATCGGGGATGTCAGCAAGGTTTTCTGCCAAGGAACAGAGTTCTCCAATTTGTTTTTTTAAATAAAATTCCTTTCATGAAGGAGGAAGAATTCTATTCCATGATTAAATACCAAGCTTAAACACCGTGATTCAATACCAAGCATAAACTCTGAGCTCCTGGGGTGGAGTAATCATGCTTTTATGCATTTAGACTCAGTTGGAAAAGCTGCTGGGCTCTTTCCTGAGACAGACAAGAAGCAAGAGCATTTAGAAAAGACTGAGAGAGGGTTGCTGTGGACCTTGTGGGGGATGTTTCCCACTTTCCCCAGAACCGCCTTGGACTCTGGAAAATGTCCTCTTTGGCAGTCGATGGTTATAAAATCCCAGCCTCTCCGCAGAGGAGGGGAGCTTCAGCTGTGTCCAGTACTTTATGGAGAAGAGTCCAGTCTTCTTTTATACCAGTTTTTAAATACTAAATGTGGCTTTCAAGATGGCACTGAAAACAGGTGCCACTTGGTGAATACCTCCTGGGCACCAGGCAGGAGTTAGGCTCAGCAGTGCATATCCACTAATCTCACATGCATTTGCTTTTCTATTAATATTTTTAAAAGCACCTTAATGTCATAATCAATCCACACACCATAAAATTCACATGTCTATATGTACGATTAAATGATTTTGAGTAAGGGTACAGGGCTGTGCAACCATCACCACCATCCAGTTCTAGGAAATTTCCATCATCCCCAGAAAATCACGTATACCTGTTTGTGTTCCTTGCTCATTTTGTCCCAAGTAACCGTGAATCTCATTTCTGTCTCTACAGACTTGTCTTTTCTGGGTCTTTTATATAAATGGAATCTTGCAATATGTGGTATTTTGCATCTAGTTTCTTTCACCTAATGTAATATTTTTGAGGTTCACCCATGCTGTAGCATGCATAAGAACTTGATGCTGTTTCTTGCTGTCTAGCTTAATGTGTGTAAATATCATATATGTTTATCAGTTCATCAGTTGATAGGCATTATTTTCCTATTTTGTGGCTCTTCAATTAATACTTCTATGAATATTAGTGTATAAGAAGTTGTGTTGACGTTTTTTATTTTCTCTTGGATAGACAAGTAAAAGTAGAATTTCTTTGTGAGGGTAAATCATGTCTAAATTTGTATCTGTTCATTTACTTTTAACTTTTTATTTTGAAATAACTTAGACTGTATTTTAGTTATACAAACAGGGTAGAGGGATCCGGTGTACCCTTCAACTGGTTTATCCCAATGATAAGATTTTGTATAACCACAGCACAATTTTCAAGATCAGAAAATTGATATTGATACATTATAGACTTTTTATAATGTCATAAATTTTTCAGTGCACTGCATTGTGGCTTTGTTTTGTTTTGATGGGTTTTGTTTGGTTTGGTGTAAAATTCTATAATTTTTTTTCTGCATTCATAGAGTCAGATAATTATCACCACAATCAGATATAGATACAGAGGGACAGCTATTCACAGTCATCCCTTCCACATAACCCTAATGCCGGACAAAGCCTCGAAAGTCCTCCACACTATGATTTGTCATTTTAAGAATGTTCTAGCAATAAAATAATATAGTAAGTGTATTTTGAATCTTTTCCCCTTCAGCATAACGGTCACTGAGATCTATCCAAGTTATTGTGTTTCTCAATACTATTCCATTTATAGGTGTCACACAAGTCATCATTTGCCCACTGAAGGGCATTTAAATTGTTTAGGGTTTTTAGTTCTTGTAAATAAAGTTGCTGTGAACACATGTGTACACACTTCTGCAGACATACCTTTTTATTTATATGGGTTAAATTAATAGGAGTACACATGTTGGGCCATGCGACGAGTTTAACTGTATAAGAAAGTGTCAAATGTTTTGCAGACTAGTTTCATCATTTTGCATTCACACCAGCAATACCTGAGAGATTCAGTTGCTTCATATCATCACCAGCACTGGACAATGTACAACGTGTAATTCTAATAGGTGTGGAGGGGTATATCACTGTGGTTTTAACTTGCATTTTCCTAATGGATAATGATGTAGAACATTTTTTCATTTGCATTTTTTTTTTTTTTTTTTTTTTTTAGGTGGAGTCTCGCACTTTCACCCAGGCTGGAGTGCAGTGGCGCAATCTCAGCTCACTGCAAGCTCCACCTCCCAGGTTCAGGCCATTCTCCTGCCTCGGCCTCTGGAGTAGCTGGGACTACAGGTGCCGCCACCACGCCCGGCTAATTTTTTTTTTTTTGTATTTTTAGTAGAGACGGGGTTTCACCGTGTTAGCCAGGATGGTCTAATTTTTTTTTTGTATTTTTAGTAGAGACAGGTTTTCACTGTGTTAGCCAGGTTGGTCTCGATCTCCTGACCTCGTGATCCACCCGCCTCGGCCTCCTAAAGTGCTGGGATTACAGGCGTGAGCCACCGCGCCCGGCCTCATTTGCTGTTTCGCTCTGTGAATGTATTCTTTGGTGAAATGTTCAAGTCTTTTGCCCATGTTTTAATCAGGCTGTTAGATTGCTTATTATTGAGTTTTGTGAATTGTTTATACATTTTAAATGTTAAAGCCTTAGTTGGAGACGCAATTTGCAAATATGTTATTTCAGTCTATAGCTCATTTTTCATTTTCTTTATGGTTTCTTTCGCAGAGCAAAATATTTTAGTTTTCACAAAGTCTAATTTACTGAATTTTCCTTTTATGGGTCATGTATTTGGTATTATGCCAAAGAAATAAAACCCTTTATTATAACCCCAGGCCACAATAAATTTTCTCTTAAAAGCTTTATAGTTCTTCATATTATTTATAGATCTATGAACCCTTTTGAGGTAGATTTTGTGTAATGTTTAAGAACTAAGTTGTTTGTTGAGGTTTTTATTTTATTTTATTTATGTTTTTGCATGCGGATATCTGTTTTTTCAACTTTATTTATTGAAAAGACTATCTTTCTCCATCGAAATGCCTTTTGCACCTATGTAAAAGAATTAGTTTGCCAGAGTTATGTGGTTGTATTTCTGGGGTCTCTATTCTGCTCCATTGACCTGTGTGTTGACCCCTCTGACAATCCTAATTTCTTAACTATTATTGTCTCCATCTGGGGTGATTTTGCCACACAGGTAACAATTTAGCACCGTCTGTAGACATCTTTAATTGTCACGATTTGGTAGGGGAGATTGCTACTGGCATCTAGTGGGTAAAGGTCTCTGATGCTGCGAAAAATTCAATATTGTACAGAAGAGTCCTGCACAATCGCTAGAATTACTATTCCACAGCGCCTAGGTTGGGAAATCCTCTGTAGCTACATACAAAGTTTTAACATTGGACAACATGGTTTTTCTAACTTTGCTTTTCTTTTGCAAATTGTTTTCACTATTGTATTCCCATCGTCTTTCTCTATACATTTTAAAATAACTTGCTATGTCCCCAAAAAATTTCTGCTAAGATTTGGAAAGGAATGGCATTAATCCTACTGATAAATTTGGGGAGAATTTTCATTTTTCTGATGTTGATTAAAATTAATGAATGCAGTATATCTCCATTGTGTTTTATCAGCATTTTGAAGTTTTTAGCATACAGCCAACATCTGTGTTTTGTTAGATTTACATATAGGTATTTCATTTCTGTTGCTACTCTAAATGATACTATGTTTTAAATCCAGTTTCCAGTTCCCTGTTCAGAAATATGTTGATTTTTTTCACATTGTCATTGTATTCTGCAACCTTCCACAACTAATCACTTTTATGTTTCCAGCAATTTTTGATTAGATTGCTTGAAATCTCCTATGAAGATACTTTTATTATTTTAAGCAGAAACACTTTATTTCTTCTTTTCCAGTCTGTGGGCCTTTTTACTTCTGTGTCTTGCCTTATTGCATTGGCTAGGACTTCAGTCACTACGTTGAATAATAGTGGTAAGAGCAAACAAACTCATCTTTTTCTGTTTTTTTAAAGGGAAAATATTCAGTCTTTACTCATTAAGTATGTTGTTAGCTATTAATATTTTTAGATCCTTTTTAATTGGTGTAAAGGATTTGCATTTTATTCCTAGTTTGCCTAGAATTTTTGTCCTTAGTGGCTCTTGAATTTTATCAAATGTCTTTTCTGCATCAACGGAAAGGATTTCGTGTGTGTGTGTCTGTGTGTGTGTCTGTGTGTGTGTGTCTGTGTGTGTGTGTGTCTGTGTGTGTGTCTGTGTGTGTTCCTTACATGGTTAATATGGTAGATGACTTGTTTTGTATTTCTGGAATTAACTCCTATTTAAATAGCCATCCTGCTCTTTACTTTGGCTCTGAGAATGGATATCATAACTGGGACAGAGGAAGGGAGGGAAGGGAGAGAGAAGGTGAGGTAAAGAGGAAGAGATGGGAGAGAGAATGATTGATTGATGCCATTCCTGGCTGTTTCCACATGACAGAGGCAGAGGGACGCGGAGGTAGAAGCTGAGTCAGCTTCTTCCTGGATGGGGACGGCAGGTCCTGGTCTTGTCTTGGCCAGGCTGAGCAGGGAAATCTAGGAGGTGGCGTATCAGGGACCACAGATGGCAAAGCTCCTCTAAAGCACAGAGTTAGGAGCATTGGGTCCTAGAGCCAGGCCAACCTGGCTTCAAATTTCTGCTCTGCCACTTATTGGCTGTGGGACCTGGGGCACCTCCTTGGGCATCCGTGAGCCTCGATGTCTCCACCTGCAACACGGGGATGACAGCACCTCCCCAGAGGCCACAGGACTCCAGAGTCCACACATTCATCCACCATCCCGAAACTGCAGATCTCCACACTGCGCCCATCCCCAGCCAGGCCTGCTTCCCCCACGTGCACGCTCGGGTCCTGTTGGCGTCAGCGTCGCCATCTCAGTCCCACGTCTCCATCCGCTGTGCTTCGGCAGCTGCAAGCCCACAGAGTGTATTTGATTTGGATGGAAACATTGTTGATCCTCTAATTCAGGTCACCCTCCAAGGGACACTGAGGCACGGGGTGACCTTTCCCAGGTCATTTATCCTGTTATTACTCTGGTTCAAAGAATTTGTTTATTGTACCCAGCCAGGCAGCGCCTAAAGAGACCTTAAAATCCACATCTTCCAAGTCCCAGTTCTTTCCTCTGAAATGTTTGGCAATGGATGATGAGAACCATGGCACTGTTACTGACTTGAGTGACACTGCTGTCGGCTGTCACATCTCAGACGAGACATGCAGACCTGCTTCAGTGGCACACTAGCAAGCACATTGCAAGTGATCAGCTGTTAGATAGTCACTTGGCCAGGGGCCATTTGTGTTTTCACCAGAAATTCATTCTTGTTCCATTACTAATCGATTCAACTTTCTGCTCCCAGTCCATGGGCTGAATACTTAGTGATTCTGATGTGAGTTGCAGTTCAAAGGGCATCATTTGTAGCTCTAAGAACAAGCCTCTCATTCAGTGAAATTCCTGTTAATTAACTCTGCCTGTGGCATTTGTTTCTGGGAACCTAATTTGTAAAGGGTCTCCTAAGCTTTCGGTAATTCCAGAGTTCAGGAGGTTCTTTAAGTCCCATTTTTGTGTTGACAGAATTTTCCATCAGTCTCCCCTCATCAGTTAATGGCACCACCATCATCCCACTGGCTGGAATAGAAATAGAGGAGCCACCCACGGTGCTTCTCCATTATCAAGCATCATATTCAGTCCATCAGCAGATTCTAGTGGCTGTGACCTCCAAAATGTAACCGGAGCTCAACCCCCTACTCTGCCTCTACCGCCAGCAGTGGAGCCCGGCCACCACCATCTCCTGCCAGATGCCTGTCCTGGTCTCCTGCCTGGTCTTCCTGTCCTATCTTTTTTTTTTCCTTTCATAGCATTTAGCACTGTTCAAAATCTTATTACATTTATTTGTTTGCTGACTTTTCTCTCTTAAGGAGAATGTCAGCTCCATAAGGGCAGCTCATGTTTATCTTCATACTTATATTTATTTTATTTTGTTTTTTTGAGATGGAGTCTTGCCCTGTCACCAGGCTGGAGTGTGGTGGCACGATCTCAGCTCACTGCAACCTCTGTCGCCTGGGTTCAAGCGATTCTACTGCCTCAGCCTCCCAAATAGCTGGGACTACAGGCACCTGCTACCACGCCCAGCTAATTTTTGTATTTTTAGTAGAGACGGGGTTTCACCATTTTGGTCAGAATGGTCTCCATCTCTTGACCTCGTAATCTGCCCGCCTTGGCCTCCCAAAGTGCTGGGATTATAGGTGTTTTCGTACTTTTATATACGCACCAGCTGCAAGAGAACCTGACGCCTCGTGGATGTTCAACAAATGTATGTTAAAATAAGAGCTGAACGAGAGACGGAGGTAACAGTTGCAGCCACCTTGACTTTTTGGATGCCATCTTCTGAGGAGCGTCCCTTCAGCCTGCCTCCCTCTTTCTCTCATTCCATCCCTTTTCTTTTCTCCTTTATTTTTAAAAATATTTATCTTTTCTTTCTTTTTTCTCCTTTCCCTGTCCTTTCTCCTCATGTCCACTGCTCTTGCATTTTTCCTATAGTGGTTACATTTGGGGCTGGTTGGTGGGTGGTAGAGGACTAAGGTCAGCTTAACCCTGGTAAAACACATGGGACTTGGCAGCAGCGTGTGTGTGTGTGCGTGTGTGCGTGTGTGTGTGTGTGTTGGGGGAAGACGTTCATCCCATAAGCACCCCACTAAACCCATGATCAAACACGCAGTGGGTGCCCAGTTGACAACCGTTGAATGAATCTCGATTGGGCTAACTAGACCTAGGGGATGTGGGGAGAGCATTCAAGGCAGGGAAGAACAATTCAAATGCTCCACGGCAGGACAGAGAGAGCAGGGGACAGGCAGTGTGGCCGGATAGTGGGTAGGGGGAAGAGGTTGTTGAGAGGGGCCAGATGCAGCTGGGATCTCAGATGGGTCAGACCGGGAAGGGTCCTGAAGGCCATAAAGATTGGAGTCTGCATCCTGAGCTCAGTAAGGAGCCATATGACATTAACACTGGTGGTGCCATAATCAGATGTGAGCTCTGAAAGGATCAAGCGATGTGGCTGCAGTGAGGAGAACAGTCCTCAGGCTTCAGACAGGAACAAGGAGCCCACTGGGAAGCCCTTGCCGCAGGACGTGGTGCTGGCTTGGATCCTGGTGGTGGCACTGGTGTGGAGAGAAGAGGCTGGGTTTAATTAAATGTTTCTCAACTGAAAGGACTTCAGAGCTTCAATGTGGGGGCTCAGGAAAAAAGAGAAAGTAGGGGGTACACATAGGTTTTTGTCTTGAGCACTTGGGTGGATAATCCAGAATGGCAATTGACATTATGCCCATTTTATAGTTGTGAAAATCAAGACCCACTAAGTGGAGAGATTGGCCCAAGACCACACTGCCAGGCCCTTGCGTTCTAGTCAAGTATTCCTGGGAATGACATTCAGCATGCATCTTCGATGTGTTCAGAACAAAGCAATTAACCTTCTAGTTCAGTTTTATAGAATTATGTTTTATTGTAAAATACACATATAAAATTTACCATCTTCATTATTTTTAAGTGCACAGTTCAGAGGTATTAAACACATTCATAATACTGTACAACCATCACCACCATCCACCCCATAACTCCTTTCATCTTGTAAAACTGAAATTCTACATCTATTAAAAATTGGTTTCATGTATCTATATAGATAGGTAGATAGAGGTATCCAAAATGTTTTGCTTTACAAGCAAAATACAGACCTTACACAAACAGGCTCTGTCGAGACTCATGCTTTCTTTCCTGAAATAATGAGCTTCTCATTCTGGTTTAGAAAACCAGAATTAGAGTAACGAAAAAGGCTTTCTCAGTCACCCCGCAGAGTTTTGAAGTGTGTTTTCCAGGCGAGGTGCTTCCCAGGTGGGAGAATATTAGGGGTATCCCAGGCGGGAGAACATTAGAGGCATCCCAGGTAGGAGAACATTTCTGGGGTTCCGGTCCCACTGGCTGCTGGCTGTGAGTGTCTCTGGAACACAACAGAGAGCGTGTTGTCTGCAACCACAGCCCCTGCCAAGAGCATGGACCTCAGGGGAGAAGAAAGCCAAGAACACTTCTCTGTATAGAGCTCCTGAAACATTTTTTTTTTTAAAAAGAACACTGCAGAATAATTAATCCCAAAGTGTCCATATCCCAATGCCTGGAACCGGTGATTGTGTTAACTTACGTGGCAGAAAGAACTTTCCAGATGTGGTGAAATTAAGGATGTTGAGATTAAGGAGATAATCCTGGAGTATTAGGTGGACCCAATCTAATCGCAAAGGCTTTTACATAAAAAAGGGGAGGCAGAGAGTCAGAGAAGGAGGTGTTGTGACAGAAGCAGGGACCAGAGTGACACAACCCGAGGAAGACGGCGCTGGGCATTTCTGGCTTTGAAGGCAGATTCTTCCCTGGGCCTCCAGGAGGAATGCAATGCTGTGGACAGTTAGTTGATTTTAGTCCGGCGAAGCCTGCTTTTGTCTTCTAACCTCCAGGCTCTCAGATAATAAATGTATGTTGCTCTGAGCCACTAAGTTTATCGTCATTTGTTACAGGACTATGGAAAACCAGTAAAAACAGGGTTTAAAAAGTGTGGTGTTATTTAAATGTTTATATTTATTACACCAATGCCTTTAACCCACATAAAAAAAACACTAAAGTGATTCAAAAGAAAATTATGGGATTTCTTTTCAAAAATAGAGTTTCCCAAATGTGCAGGGCTGATGTTTCTCTATGTGCACTGGTGTCTGTGTACTCACCTTTTGTGTCTGACTTCCACTAGTATTATGGCAGGTCCATGCTGTCACAGCTTTAACTATGGTAGATATCACCTCTTCAAATATCCAATAGATATATGACACTGGGACTGAAGTACGCAGTTAGGTGAGACCATATTCTTATTTTAATGCTGATGAAGTGTTTCTGTGGCTATATACCCTCTATGTACATGGCCTTATTTGGAAATAAGATACAATATCTATCCTTGAGGTCTTTGCTTAGTTCAAACTCAGGCCAGTTGTCCCATCTGACTTTTAGTTCTGACTCCTAAAGGTCTTTGAGCAACTGTTCCTAGCTTGGAAGTGGAACCTACTGTCAGCATGAATGGGGTGTATGTGTGCGTGTGTGTGTGTGTGTGTGTGTGTGTGTGTGTTCAGTTGGATATATTTGTTTTGTAAACATCTGTGTTTAAAGTAAATGAACCCTGCCCACAATTCATGTAATGACCCAAGTCGCAGTACATAAAGTTCCCCTACCACAGGGAGATGCTAGGAGCTCACGAGTGGGTGGTGTGCCTGGGGCCAGGCTCAGTTTCAAGACACCAGGTGCAGAGGTGGTGACCGGTAAGGAGATCAGGAGAGCCTGCTCAGCAATACAGTCCTGATGCTACATCCCAGACCACTTCCTGGACTGGAAACGTTTAGCAGTAAGAGACCACACTGGCATCTGGTGAGGATCACTGCACCCTAAAATCCCAAGTCTCCTTCTACCTTTTCCCAGTGGAGGCCCTTTTGGACAGGGCTCATCAGCCCATAGAATCCCAATGCCATTCTAGTTTTCCCTTCTAGAACCTCTAGGGTACAGTAAAAATACCATCCTTCTTGTGTGGGGAGGCTGGGAAAGAATGACAACAGTGCTCTATCTGCTGTTTATAGAGGAAACCACAATACTGACCACAGGCTGACTCCAGCTGAATGCTGCCAACGACACAGTGGGTCATGACAAGGTGTGACGTGGGAGGCAGACTCTGGCACCAGACCACTATCTCAGATCCCAGCTATGCCACTTGTTTGTTGGATGAATTTGGGTGATGTCACCTTCTCTGTCTGTCAACTTTCTTATTTATAAAATCGGGTTCATATCAACATCTAGTGGATCAGCAACTGCTTGAGACAGGCGCATGCACTGCTCATCATATGTTAGCTCTTTGACTTTAGGGCATGTGGACTGATGCCCTAAAGACATCCGGACTGATTGTGTCCACAAAATTCTTATGTTGAATCCCTTACGCCCAGTGGGATGGTACATGCAGGTGAAGGTTTTGGGAGATGAGTAGGCCATGAGGATGGGGCTCTCAAGAATGAGATTTGTGCCCTTAGAAGAGATGGGAGACAGATGACCTCTCTCTGTTGTGAGAGGAAACAGTGAGAAAGCAGCTGTCTGTACACCAGAAAAAGAGTCCACACAAGAACCCGGCCATGCTGACACTCCATTTTTGGACTTTCAGCCTCCAGAACAATGAGAAATAAATGTTTATTTTTAAGTCAATGAATCTGTGGTATTTTGTTATAGCAGCCAGTATTGACTGAGACAGATGGGGCTGCGTTTCCTTACTGTCTAAGTGCTAGGTGGGGCCATAGAGTCATGCAGTGTTGACCACTGATTCGTGAACAAAAGTAATAGCATGTCACTTGTGCTACAGGGCATTTAATCACCAGTGGCATCCATATTTTTTTTTTCTTTCTACCATGATGACTAGTAATATTCCAGTTTCACCTTCCTGGGTTTGCTGTGGTAATTGTGTGGTTGGGAATATTCAACTAATCAGTGATTAGTACATAGGTCAAGAAACCAGTGAACCAGAAAAACATCTTTGTGTGTGAAGCCACTGAGGTTTGCTGTGATCTTTGCTACCAAAGTAGGACTGAGAGATACACTGCCTCATAGCATGAGGTAGAGTCAATGAATTAACACAAATAGTGAGCTTTAACAGTACCTGCCACATGACAATGACTTAATCAACCCAACTGTAACCATTATAATTATGTCAGCTAACTGGGACTCAGTCCTCATTTTTTATGGTGAGCTTGGCCTTTTTCATCATTGTTGGATGGAGACCATGGAGAATAAAAATCAATTGTTCAGAGAAATTGTTACTCAGAAAAATCTCCATTTCCAGACTAGGACAAGGGTCCTGATCTGCAGTCTATGACCTGTTGGTTGTGCCTGTACCTACCATCGTCAGTGGAAAGGGCTCTGAACAAAGGGCTGGGAGGCCCAAATTGTGTCACCTGAAGAGGCGCCCCTTAAACTGTCTGAGTTTTAGGGTCCTGAGCCAAGGTGTGCAGGGATTGAAGTAGGTGAGTTCTGAGGCCCAGGTGTGCCCAGACTATGGTTTCTAAACTGTTCCATGAGTTTCATGCAACAGATTCAGATTTTCATATCAACAGACAACAGCACTGCTTTCATCAGTTTTCTATGTTGTAGATATTTCTAAGATTTGGTTTGATTAAGGTGAAACCATTGTGTTCAATGTTTGATAGAAGTGTGGTGTGATGTGAAGGGCATGTGTAAAGCCTGAAAAACACAGGTACAAATCCTGGCTGTGCTGCTTTTCAGCTATGCCTGCTCAGCTAAGACTTGTAATCACCCTGAGCTCCAAGTTATTCATCTCTAAAACCCAGTAAGTAAATTTATTTAGCAATCTAATTGAGACACTAAGTGTGATGCTGTTTTACGTAGAGTGCCCATAGAAGTCTTTCATGGAAGCATAAGATGCTATTTCAGCAAGACTCAAAGGAAGTGCAAGAATGAATATAACTAGTATATTGGAGAGATCCATTCCAGGAATTAGAAACCACAATTAGCAAGACCTTGAAATGGATGCCTATTTGGTGTCTTAAAGAAACCGCAAGGAGGTCTGTGTGACCAGGGCAATATGGAGAGCCACAGAGGGATGGTAGAGGAGGCGATGGATATAAAGTGTGGACAGATCATGCATGGACAGTGAAATGGGGATGATTATACACAGGCATCTCAGTGTTCCAAGAATTCAATAACGCAGTCACGGTTGAATACCTAGCAAGGCCCCTGTCTTCCAGAGAAGAATAGGATTAGAACAAGGGCACTGAGTGAGCAGGACTCAGGTTTGAAATGATTGCTGTTATTGGTCAAATGGCTGCATGATTGAGTGACTGTTAGCTTGGGCTTGACTTATAGGAGAGAGGCACTATCAAATGCTGAATAACTTCAAACTTCAAGGCTGTGGGAGCACCATAATCACAAAGGGAGGAGGCTCAATGTTGGCATATATAAGGTTGCACAGAGACTGCTGTATTGTGGCAAGGACCATGCATGTGGCTTGCTGCCCAAGGTGAGTTAATGATGGTATAAATGAAGTGACTCAAAGACTATTGCACTTTACACTTTATACTGCATCAAGAACTTGCACATGTACTTGTTGCCCCTGAGTTAGGTAAGAGGGGCCTTATGGAAATTATCTGTAGTTTGCAGATGGAATAAATCTTTGCATATCCGCTGCAATGGTTGTAGCCATGAGAATCCATGAATCATTTAGAATACATCCTCAGAACATGGAAGATGGCCATAAAAGGTGAGCTTGCTTTTCCTTTCCCAATCATAACACATAGAATGATGTCCATTGCACTGGCCTACTGATTAGGAATTCTTCTGGTCATAACACTCTGAGTTTCCTTTGATAAACCATCTCTTCCTGGCTCTTGGACCATGAGGTTTAGCTGTTGATGGTTCTAGGTAACTTGCATATACCATCTCTCTAGTCACCGTGATTGGTTCACATCACCTGGCCTATGATGGTCCAGTGATTATCAGTCCCAAGGCTATTGTCAGAACAACCAAGCTTCCACCTGCCATCTTTCTATTAAGGGAGATGCTGCCTGAGAGGAAAACCCTCACAAAGGAAGCATGGGTGAAAGACGAAGAGAACAAATTCCCCGTCGAACTTTGAATCCTTGGATTCATCCATACTTAAAGCTATCTCTGGCATGTTCACTTATAAAAGTTTATGAATTATTATTTTTCGATTAGGATAATAAATGGATTTTTTTCTCTTGTGATCAAAAGAATCCTGACTTGTAATGGTTTCAGGACACTAGAAACAAGATATGTTTTAAAAAAACAGTTTCATTGAGATATAATTTTCCTACAGTGAATTTCATCTTTCTTAGGTGTACACTTCAATCAGCTTTACAAATGTTTACAGCTCTGTAACCACTACTTCCCAGAGGATATATAATATTCCCATCATATCCCCCAAATCTGCCTATGATCTTTTGATGGAAATTCCTGTTCCGTAACTCCAGACACAGGCAAACGTGATTTGCTTTCTGACATAGTTTTGCCTTTTTCTAACATTTCATATGTAAGAAATAAATGAAATCTTCATGTTTGTACTCTTTTGCATCTGACTTCTTTTACTTAGTAACGTTTTAGACATCCATCCATGTTGTTGTATCAGTAAATCCACTCTTTTAATTCTGTTCTATTGGAACATGTTATTATGCTATTCTTTGTTTCTTGTTAAAATTGGCTGTTAATTGTTATCTTGTTTCTTTCTATGTAATGTGTCTTAATACTTATTTGTTTTTTGGCTGAGTTCAGTATTTTCTCTTTCTCTTTGGTGCTTTGCCGGTTGACTACAATGTGCCCTGATGTAGTGTGCTTATGTTTAAAATGATTGAGGTTTGTTGCACTTCTTAGACCTATACGTTAACATTTTTCTCCAAATTTAGTGAGTTTTGACTGTTATTTATGAATTTCATTTTCCTTTCCTTGTCTCTTTCTCTCTTCTGGTCTTCATTTGGCCTCGGATGAATTACAAGGATGTTGGGCTATCTAGTGTTGTCTCAAAGATCCAAGAAGTCTTGCTAATCTACCTTTAATATTTTTCTATTTATTCTTAAGATATAATTATTTTTCTTAAGGTATATTCAACTTTACTAATATATATTTTCAACATCTCAATATGTTAGTGAGTCAATATAGTAAATTTTTCATTTTTGTTATTTTGCTTTTTTAACTCTAAAATTTATATTTTTGTAATATACGTTTCTCTGTTACAATTGCTTTCTCTCATAGATACCATTTTTCCTTTATTTCTTTGAATATGTTTTTACTTTAATCATTTGTATATATTTACAAAAGCTTCTGTAAATCCATGTCTGCTAACTTCAGCATCTGGGATCAGGCAGGATCTTTTTCTTTTTACTTCTACTTTCTGAATTATGGTCCACACTTTTCTGTCTTTTAAAATATTCTCTACTTTTTGATTGAAAAAAATAACTTTGTAGACAACAAAATGTAGCAACTATAGAATATATTTTGTTTGCCTATGGATTGTTAAATTTTAAATTTAATTTTGTTTTAGTTAACAGTTAACCTGCCTAGATTCAAACTATGAAATCTGCCTCATTTTTTTGCTAGGTTTTCTCCCTGGATTTTTACCGGTCTTCCCTATGCCTTTGTATTTTATCATTTAAGCAATGCCTGGAGCAGAATTTGTATTATGCTTTGATGTCCCCCACTTTATGTGATTTCCTGTTTTTCTTTTGTTGCCCCTAGATTTCAGTTTCTCTGAAAGTCTCAATTTCTGTTCTCTAGATGGCATCATTAATTAAGACATAAAGCACTGATGACTGGTTACGATTATTATCACTGAAGATCTCCTTTAAACTTCTCATTAGGCAACAACATTAATTAGCCCCAAGGAATTTTCAAAAATAAAGCATTTAATACCAACTACATATGTAAATATCACATCATCAGATTTTTGACAACTGTTGTTACATGTTGTCTATCACTGTAGATATAAAGTATGCTTGTTGTGATAACCAAAAAGTATATTGGAACAGCTGCCAAGCATGTTTAAGTTTAATCTCTGTTATTAATTAAGACTAATGCTTCTCAATGACTCTGCATCCCCAAAGGCTCAGAAAATCACTCTTCCTTTCATAACCTGCTATGTGAGTTGGGGAGCTTTTCATGAATGTGCTCATTCATTTTATCACCAGTAGGAAGTAGCTGCATTTGTTCCTGTTTTAGTATGGAGAGAAAGTAGAAAAACATGCAAGCAGTCCCAATTTCAAAAGTGAATTTCAGCTCTCCCTGTCCATACGAATTAAGCACAAAGATGTTTAAAATATTTTCTATATAGTTAATTGCTCTATTATCTATTATCTATTATCATGGGAAACACAAATATGAATGAATGCCTTAAGCGCTTCCATGGGAGACAATTTTTATTTTATTTTTTCACTTCATATTTGACATGCTTTGTGATGTTGACTACTTATCTTCTATGTTTTCATTTGCTCCCTCAGAAATTGAGGTTCTGCTAAAATGAATGATCATCACTATCCAATACATCTTTTCAAATAGTACTGATCCACTGGTAACAGATTTAGAACATTCAAAATAACAAAAGTAAAATTAACACCATACATAGTGTTGCAAGGTATGACAGGAAATTTTGAACACAGGTGTTCTTGAACTTTCTAGAAAAAGTAATTCTGCCGATTCTGTTTGTTGCCTGTCACATCCAATTCCACCAGTCCCTTCTTGCTTTATGGTCTTGGAGCTGAACCCTGTAAACGTTTCTCCTTTGTCAGTTGATGCAATATTGGCCTTTTCCAAAGGGGAGGCATTAGAGAGACAGTGAAAGGAACAGCTGAGGAAGGGCTCTTCTTCCTGATTACAATGTCTTCTTTCTGTTCCTCTGGCCTAGCTCCCAGCAGCCTGCAGAGGCCTGGTGGTGTTCATTGTTCAGTGAGTTTCACTGGCCCACCAGTGGGTAATTCTGCTCATTAGCTGGGAACCAGGTCTGGCCCAAGACACTCAGCACACTTCTCAACCAGGCAATAGGGTACAGCCACATCAGCTCAATGAGGTCTGAATTTCAGCTTGGGAGGAAGTATGCTTTATATTTTTTTACATTTTGGGTATGTTCCTTTAGACCTACAGGTAGTAGCTGCTCCTCCCATTTATTATTCCTGTACAATGAGTCTTCAAAAATTAATGGAAAATTCATATTTATGGAAAAATTATGTATGGATTTCAAGCCATTTTTTCTATCAAAATAAACTCCTACTGACTTTTTATAGCATAGCTGAGCAAGATTTAGTTTAAGGCAGCAAGAATAAAAAAAATCAGTTTGAGAAAAAGCCTCTGTGAGTGCAACATGAATTCTGCTAACACTGAAGCAAAAACAAATACCAAATTTATGATGAAACTTGGGTGTAAGAATGGTGAGGTAATTGACCCTAAAAAACGTTTATGGGAATAATGCCTAAAAGAAATTAGCAATTTACAAGTGGTTAAATCATTTTAAGAATGAACAAAATGATATGGAAAATAAAGCCCACAATGGCAGACCATCCACATCGATTTGCAGGAAAAAAGTTCTTTTTGTTTGTGCCCTAATTGAAAAGGACAGATGATTAACGGCACAAACAGCAGCCACCACCATAGACATCTCAAGTGGTTCAGCTTACACGACTCTGGCTGATGATTACAGTTGAGCAAACTTTCCAATCAGTGGAGTCCAATCCGTGGATGCCAAACTTTAACCAGGTCAGCCACAGAGAACAGCAAAGCTTTCATTCGTTGGAAATTTTAAACAAATGGGATCAAGATCCCAAAGCACTGCATTTAAGCATTGTAACAGGAGATGAAACATGGCTTTACTGGCACTATCCTGAAGACGAAGCACGATGAAATCAATGGCCACCAAGAGGTGGAAGAGGTCCAGTCACAGCAAAAGTGGACTGATCAAGGGCAAAGGTCATGGCAATAGTTTTTTTGGGATGCTGAAGGCATTTTGCTTGTTAACTTTCAGGAAGGCCAAAGAATGACATCAACTTATTATGAGAGTGTTTTAAGAAAGGTTGCCAAAGCTTCGGCAGAAAAACACCCAAGTAAGCTTCAACAGAGAGTCCTTCTCCGCCATCAGCATACAAAGCTCCTGCTCATTCCTCTCATCAAACAAGGGCGATTTTGCAGCTGGGCATGATGGCTCACATCTGGAATCCCAGTACTTTGGGAAACCTAGTTGGGATGATTGCTTAAGCCCATGAAGTTTGAGACCAGCCTGAGCATCATCGTGAGATCCTGTCTCTATAAAATAATAATAATAATAATAATAACAATAATAATAATAATAATTCCTTAACCGGGTGTGGTGGTGAGCATCTATAGTCCTAGCTACTTGAGAGGCTGAGGTGAAAGGATTGCTTGAGCCCAGGAGTTTCAGGCTGCAATGAGTTATGATTGTGCCACTGCACTCCAAACTGGGCGACAGAGGGAGATGCTGTCTCAAAAAAAGAAAAAAATAATAATCAAAATTAAAAAATAAGGAAAAAATGGCAATTTTGCCAGTGTTTCCATGGTAAACCATTAGGCATCTACCTTACAGTCCTGATTTGGTTTCTTCTGACATCTTGTTTTCTAAAATTAAAAAAAAAAAAAAATCTATATTTAAAGGAACTTATTTACCTGTTTTTCTTCAGTTCATAATGTGAAAAGACTACATTGACATGGTAACATTTCCAAGACCCTCAGTTCTACAGGGATGGACTAAATGTTTGGCATCATCTCTCACAAAAGTGTCTTCAACTTGACGGAGTTTATGCTCAGAAATACAGTTTATAGTTTTTACTTTTATTTTTTAAGTTTGTTTTTCCACAAACTTTTTGAAGTCCCCTTATATTCTGAAGAGTTTTCATCCCTTTCAATAGATAATTTTTATATTAAAAGCTTAATGTTCAAGCCAGTGATGTAGTGTCTGTGTCCTGACTGGAGCACGATTGTTACGAACACGTATATGAACACATTCCGCAAATATATGCATTTTCCCACTATGAATTCTTATTTATCTGTTGTATTTAAACGTATTTCCCAAGGCCATTCCCAAGTTACATTTTTGATGAATCGAAGAATGATCTTTTAAAAGCTGGACTTAAGCAAGGTAAATACTTGAAAAACATTCCATGATTTAGACTGATGGTTTTGGTACTTTAATGGGACTCAGAAACACCTGGGAACTTCATGTAAAATGTGGACTCCCGGGCTTCCCTCCCAGACTGATGTGTGGGAGAGGGGGTGAGCAGGAGCCAGCATTTTAAAAAGTATTTCAAGCGATCATGACGTAAGTTGTTACTGGACCTCAGGCTGATGTTACTGTGAAGTCAAGTGACAACTTTTGTCAGAATCACTTGAAATATGACAAGTCATTCAGGTTCCTGACATTTTGAACAAACAATTGCACAAAATGCACAAACAAAGCAATAAAAGAATGAAGCACTGAAAGCAGAAATTTACTGGAAAGTACAAAAGTGGAGATTTACTCTGCGGAGTGGGAGCAGGCTCGAGAGTCCTGGTTACAGAATTTTCTGGAGTTTCGATACCCTCTGGAAGTTTCCCATTGGTTACTTGGTTACACCCAACTCAATGAAGGAGTGGCCTGGGACCAGTCTGACTGGTTGCAGTAGGTGACCAATCAGAGGCTGAAGTGAAGTTACAACGTTAGACCCCATGCACACGTCCAATTGGTCACAGGAGGGGACCAATCAGAGGCTGAAGTGAAGTTACAAAGTTACAGCCCTATGCAAACGAAGACTAGGCCTGTGACCAGTATGATTGGTTGTGGGAGGGGACCAATCAGAGGTACTTTCCATTCTCATCTGCAGCATAGAAACGGGGGTCGGGTTGCAAAGGTAGTAGCCTCTGATCCTTTTGTTACTTGAATATGGAAAGGTGGGGTTTTCCTTTTGATTCAGTTCTAGGAAGTCAGCATAAATTGCCCTTAGGTTCCCTGCCTCCAAATCCTATTTTGCTTCACTGAGATATAATTAAAATCTGGATTAATCATTAAATGACCTTCCTGCATAAATGTTTGTTTTTCCACATAATCCTTACAGTCGCCCTGTTAGGTGTCTTAGGCTCGTTTCACTTCTCTGTTGCTCAGAACAGTATCTCCTAGGCAGATGGGTTTGAGAGAGAAACTTATCCCAGGATTTTTAATTCCAGATCCAATTTCTTTTTCCCACTAAACAACACTGCTTTGCTACCGTACACTAAAACCACCTCTCTGTTCCATACAAATGACACAAATGTGTCAGGGAAACAATTCTAGTTTTGTTTTTTCCTGATTGTGAAAGTGACTAATGTTTTTGTTAAACGCGGAAAATTACAAGGAATAAAATTTTAAAATATCTATTTTCCCACTGCCTTGAGATAATCACAATTAACTTTTGACGAATTTATTTCTAGTTTCTTCTCTGCATCTATCTTTTTCTCAACAAAATGAAAGCATATTTACTATGGTTACCATTCTTGACATGTTGCCTTTTTAAAGTACACAGCTATATTGGT
Source organism: Piliocolobus tephrosceles (assembly GCF_002776525.5). NCBI lineage: Eukaryota > Metazoa > Chordata > Mammalia > Primates > Cercopithecidae > Piliocolobus > Piliocolobus tephrosceles. The sequence goes on along the minus strand of NC_045443.1, from coordinate 125,101,403 downwards.
TAAGTTCAGTGGTTTAAAAGAGCAGTCTTTTTTCTTTTCTTTTTTTTTTTTTTTGTGAATCTTTCCTACAGATGATCCAGGTGAGTTCATCCTCGGGACTCAGCTGGGGTGGCTAGTGCCACATGTCTCATGTCCGTCTCCTGGGACAGCAGTTCAGCCTGTGTATCTCTCTCAGGATGATGACAGAAGCACATGAGGGTCAACAGAAATATATGAGACTCCTACAGCTAAGGTTCAGGACAGGCGTGCTGTCTCCTCTACCTACCTGTCATGGGACGAAGCAAATCACTTTGGAAATTTTAAGTTTCCAAGCGAATCAACAGGGTTGAGCCAAAAGTCAGAGGGGTGGAAAGTATATCCAGTCCTGAGGAGGCTCGTTGGTGTATGCTTAGATGGAAGAACTGAGGCCATTTCAGTCTGCTGTAACAATACATTGCAAGCTTTTTTCTCGCGTTACTAATACCTTTCTAAATATGATTTTAATGGCATATGATATCTCACCATTCAGCTGACATGCATCATTTGGCTAATCCTTCTATTGTTGGGTATTTAGAATATTTATTTTTTATACCATTAACAATGCTGCAGTGAATATTGTTTTACATATTTTTGTTCATGTCTCTGGTTATTTCCTTAGGGTGATTTATTAAAATGAATTACCAGATCACTTTGCATAAGCAATGTTAAGACAGTTACCAAATATTGACAAAGTTTTCTGGAGCAAGACTGTATTAATCGACTTTGAAATAGACAGTATAGGAAATGTTTCTTTCACTATACCCTCCCCGACGTAGGATATTACTTTATAAAAAATAAGTCTTTACCAGCTCAATAGGTAAAACATGGTATTTCATTTTAACATTCACTAGTTTTAATTCTGAAGATGTGAGTGGGCTTAGCCATATGTATAAAAATCACCTGTGCGGTGGTTCATGACTGTAATCCCAGCAGTTTGTGAGGCCGATGCAGGAGGATCATCTGAGGTCGGGAGTTCGAGACCAGCCTGACCAACATGGAGAAACCCTGTCTCTACTAAAAATACAAAAAAAATTAGCCGGGTGTGGTGGCATGCGCCTGTAATCTCAGCTACTCGGGAGGCTGAGGCAGGAGAGTCTCTTGAACCTGGGAGGTGGAGGTTGCGGTAAACTGAGATCATGCCATTGCACTCCAGCCTGGGCAACAAGAATGAAACGCCATCTGAAAGAAAGAAATTACCTAGAGCTTCAGGGTCCAGTCTACGTCGTTAACAAGATTGTTCCCTCATTTGTTCATTCATTCAACACCTATCAGTGGGGCACCTCATCTATTCTAGGAACTGGGGATATAGAACAGAAAAACATTAACAGAAATCTTTGGCTCTGTATAGAAAAACAGTACACCCAATCTATAAATACAATATATAGAAGGTTAGACAAGTTGCTAAGGAGTAAAATAAAAGCAGAGATGCATGAAATAATATTTTGATGTGTAAAGATCCATTTTTCAGGAAAGTTGCCCTGAAAAAGTCAGCTAAAAATGTAAGGAAATGGTTAAACAAGCCCTGCCAACACCTGGAGAAAGAGCAGTCCAGTGGAGAGTGTGACATGTGCCAAGGTCCTGAGGCAGGAATGGTCTGGTGTGTTAAAGGAACAGTAGGGAGACCAGTGAGACCAAGGGGAGAAGAGGGAGATAGTCTGAGAGTAGGAGAGATGGGGAGAGACTGTGTTAAACATGGGACACCACATTACAGACTCCACTTCTATAAAGGCTTTGACTGTGTGTGTGACATGGTTTGAGAAGAGGAGGCTGATAGACATTTTAACAGGATTGCTCTGCTGTCAAGCAAAGGCCAACAAGCAACAAGGGCAAAAGCTGGGGCTACTTGGGAGTGCACTGCAGTGACTGAGGCAAAGATGACAAGGGCTTGGGTCAGGGAGGAAGCTCTGGAGGTAGAGGCGGTGAGAAGGGTTCAGATTCTTAATTCATGAAGGTAGAGACGAGATTTGCTGATGGCTATCATCTTAGGTGTCAGAGAATGAGAGATGAAGATTTTTTTTTTTCTTTTAGAAACAGAAAATATAGAGCTGCAATTAATGGAGACCAGAAATCTTATAGGAGAACTGATTTGGGCAAGATTGGAGGGACATTCATCTATGGCAGGGGCCAGAAAGCTAAAGCCCATGGACCAAGTCTGGTCCACCACGTTTCTGTAAATAAAGTTTTAATGGATTGATATGGTTTGGCTCTGCATTCCCACTGAAATCTCATCTGAAATTGTAATCCCCAAGTGTTGAGGGAGGGAGGCGATTGGGTCATGGGAGTGGTTTCTCCCATGCTGTTCTCGTGATAGTGAGCTCGTTCTCATGAGATCTGATGGTTTTGTAAGTGTTTGACAGTTCCTCCTTCACTCACTCTTCTCCTCCTGCTGCCTTGTGAAAAAGTTGCCTGCTTCCCGTTTGCCCTCTGCCTTGATTGTAAGCTTCCTGAGGCCTCCGCAGTCAGGTAGAACTGTGAGTCTATTAAACCACTTTTATTTATAATGACCCGGTCTCAGGTAATATTCTTTATAGCAGTGTGAAAACAGACTAATACATGGACCACAGTCATGTCTCTTTTTTTTTATGTATTGTCTATGGCTGTTTTCAGCTACAACAGAATTTAGTATTAGCAACAGAAGTTCTACGGCTTGTCGAGATATTTACTAAGTAGAATAGTCACTATTGGTTCCTTGTAAACTCCTGATCTACAGTACTGCCATAATTATTCAATGAACGGAGTCTTTTAAAATTTTTAAATGGGGTCATTTATGAAATTTAAAAGTATCCTATGTGCAAAAATGTGGCAATAATGTTGGATGTTGCATTGTGGAAGCATTTACTTTTTTCAGGAAAAAATTGGATTTAGAAAATCATATTCAAACCTGCGTGTCTATATGTGATTTTTTAAATGAATGGCCACAGTTCAGTTTGTGACTGTAGGTCTGTGTCTTCAAATGAGAGAAAAGCTATTTCTGTCAAGAATGACAAATGGTTCCTTTGCCTCTCTATGGGCCTCCAGGTTCCTCTGTCAGAAGTAAACTTCCAATTTTCTCTTCAGTTCTTTGCAGTAATAGAGCCTGCCACTTTGTATTATATATTAATACCAAAGATCATTTAAAACTTCATCTGATAAAATAACCTGTATAATTTTCTCCTGGTAAAAATGAGAAAAAAAATAATGGCCACCATATTAGTTAACGGCACCATATTTTTGGTAGCTGACTCTAAACTCCTGGCGAAAATGCAGATGAAGAAAGTCACCTGCTTGTGTTTTTCTCCTGGACTAATGCAGAGTATTGAGTCCCTAGAGGTTCACGGGTCACCATGAGTGACTGCACATTTTCTCAGGAGAGACAAAGAGCGGGGTGCCCTGTGGTCTGAGCTTTGGGGAGGGCAGGGGTGGAGCTGCCTTAGCCTTGCTCTGTGTCTAATCACGTCATGGGGGCAGCATAGTTTGGAGCTGTGATCTAGACTAAGCAGAGCTCTGATCCCTTCAGAGAGGCCCACCTCATCACACTCCCGGGACCCTCCCCATGCCTTCCCTCACCAGAATGGGCTCCCTCCCTGTGTTCAGCTCACATTTCCCAGAATGTCACTGTTTTATTTCCCTAAAAGATTTGTGGCATCTGCTTTTTGGTTGATGAGTTAACCTCATGATGTGGATGAACTTCTAGCTCAGTAGCCACTTTGTGTGACTCTACTCGAAATCCATTTTACGGTTTTAGAATATAAAATGTCTCAGTGGACAAAGCCACAGGGGGATGGCCTGGGGAATCATGAGCACATTCCTCCAGTAGAGGTCAGCGGAGGGGCACAGGGCCATCCAGCCTTGCTGCAATAGGATCAGGTTCTACCCCTACCGAGTGGCCGCCCAGCCTAAGCATGTCTGAACACACTCAGGACTGCTGAGTAAGGTTGTGCAAGTTGTGCACTGCCCATGGACATGTTTAAGGCAATGTGATTCACGTCTTAGACATTGTAGATGTATGAATTTGGTAGAACAGCTGTACAAAAGATGGCAAGAAAGTGTCTTGTTCTACCCAAATTGATACACAAGGACAATTTTGTCAGGGATGGAAAAGGCACTATTTTCTAATTTGTATAGGCTCTTTAGGGACTATCTCTATGTCATTAGGGCACAGAATGTGAAAGCCAAAGCTCCCGAGTCCCTAAAGAACCAAAGCTCCCAAGTCCCCAAAGAGTGCAGCTTTTCTGCACTCAATACCCTTTAGGGCACGTACTATTTCCTGCAGTGGCCCAGAACACTCATTCATTCAACAGCGTTGAATGAATGTTAAATGAGACCCCAGTCCCGGGGCTGGGCTGCAGGAGGGGATGGAGAGCAAAAGGAACAAAGAGCCCAGTCCCTGTGATCTAACAGAAGGCTGACACGAAGCTACCAAGAACACACTTGACGATGTGAGTGCAATTCTGGCCATTGTGGTGGTGCGGTCACTACCAGGCCAGGCTCGGGTGTTAGGAGAGCAGAGAGTGGGTGGATGAGCAGATCTGCTGGGGCGGGGGGAAGCTCTGAACGTTGAGAGGAACCCGGCACCAGAGGCTGGATAGTTCAGGTCTGGTGGGGTCTTAGAAGGAAAGCCATGAAGGCTGAGGGTCTCCCCGGGTTGAGAAGAATCATCCCAGAAGGTACTATGAGTTTACACAGTGAACAAACCCGGTGTTAAATAAAACCGAAGCATGTAGAGAGAAAATTGTAATTATCTTTCAACCTTCATGATTAGTAAAGAACAGAGACTCCTTTGGATTCTACTGTGTATTTAATAATTCTAACATTTTCCAGTATCCCTTTTTAACAGACAAATAGTAGCCCTTTGACACAACAGTGAAAGCGAGAGACCCATCACTTTCCTAAAATTAAGGCAATGGCACTAGTTGTACCCCCACCTCCCACCAACTCCATCAACACACACAAAGCAGGAAGGAGTAACAAGATTTATTACATAACAGAGTTTTCTGGGGAGATCAGGGCAGGCTTACAAGCAGCTGCATACATGTTTTGGAAGCACAGAGGAAGATGGCCAGCTTGGGTTATATGCTGGCTAGGATAGGGCTTTCTTGTGTTACCAGGACATATATGGTTCAAACTTCACGCCAGCACCACGAGAAGCAGTGCACAGGCTTTTCTGCTTGTGGGTTCCGATGTGGGGCAAGGCAGGGAGAGGAAAGTGTGCGGACTGATAGCTTGATAAAAGATTCAGGCTCTTTTGACATCAGTAGTAGTTTAGTGAAAACAAGGATACTTTGGCGGGCCCACTTAACCACCCAGAAAATGATATCTGCTCCTCTGCCAATATTTGGGCTTTCTAAATCCTGACAGTTCATTAAGGTCTGGGGCCAAAGAATATAGGCTGGTCACTGTTGTGACTTCTCAGGACCAAAAATGGCCCAGAGCCTAGATCTGCCCATTTATAAGGAAGTCACCAGCAGTCCTGGCTTTGAAATTCATTTCCCTAAGCACAGGGAGCAGGGGATAGCTGGATTAGAGAATGATGCCCTCATCAACAGTGTCAGACGATGCCCATGAAAGACCCACACAGGCCCTCCCCAGGTGTGGACGAGGGCACTCGTTCTGGGTCCTAAATAGCACTGTAGAACAGTGGATGACGGTGCTTACCCAGGGCAGTTTGGAGTACACAGTTGCTAGCTGCAAGGCAAGAGGGTCCTGAGAAGCTTGGGACTATCTCTGCGTCATTAGGGCACAAAATGTGAAAAGTCAAAGCTCCCGAGTGCCCCCTCATGCAAAGGTCCTTAGGAAGCTTGTGGGTTACCCGCCAAGATGCAGCTCAGTGTAGAGAGTTCTGCTAACTTCTCAAGTACAGGCCAGGGCTGCCTACTGCTGCAGAGACATGGTAGGTGAACAGGAACCCATTAAACATCAGTGAGTCCCTATATATTTTACCAGGACTAAGACCTCTTCCTCTGAGGAAGAGGCAAAGTAATATTATTACTTATAATAACTATTACCACTTGTTGAACATGTGCTTGAAGCCAGGAACTGTGTTAAGCAGTGCATTAGTTCATGAATTCAAACTTTCAACCAATCTTTGCTATGCATCTACTACATGCCAGACAACAGGTACTGGGCATACAGTGATGAATGGGAGGAGGGAGGAAGGGAGCTGGCCCTGGCCACACAAAGCTGGCATTCTAGTGGAGGAGACAGACAATCAGGTAGAAAAATTGATGTGATTTAAGTCTGGCAATGAGATGGGGACAGACGTCATGAAGAAAAGATAGGAGGTAAGGGAGTAGAGACAGGGTTGGATGTGGGTGGGCTGAAGGACTCTAGAGAGGGCATCTGGGAAGACCTGTCAGAGGGAAGTGCTGTTGCTGCTGAAACCTGCACAAAGAGGGATGAAACATGCCAAGATCTGAAGGTAGAGGGTACCAGGTAGAGGGAACGGCAAATGGAAAGGCTCAGAAGAAGGACAAGGATAGTGTGTCTGAGTTTACGTAGACTCTGGCATTTAATCCTCACATTGCTGTAAGAATATAAGCCCCATTTTCAAATAATAAAATGACATCTCGCACAAGGTCACCTGGTTAGTGGTAGGCCCAGAATTCTAGGTCAAGAATGATCCTAAAGTTTGTTTCCTTTGCTACAGTGCTATAGCGCAGATTGGAAAACAGAGTATGTCTTACTTTTCATTAAGAGAAATAATAATAATAATAATAATTCCTCAACAGAAATATTTACTGAGAATAGAGAAGATGCAGGCTCTCGCCCTGGGAAGATTTTGTAACCTTGAGCCAGCCAGACGCCCTCATGGCCTCAGCTTCCTCCTCTGTATGATGGGGATGCTGGGACCTTCCCTGCTGACCTCCTGGGGATGCTGTGACCCTCTTGACATGAAGGTGGTGTGAACGGCATGGTGGCTGTGGAAGCTGAATCCCCATTACTTTCAGGGCAGGGAGGAGAGTGGCAGGTGTAGTTAGGAGAGGAAATTGCTGGAGTCAATTATGTAGACTGGGGCTCCGGCTCTGCCACGCACAGGAAGGCTGGCTTCATCTGATGGAGATACACGTCCTGAAAGATGGCTGCACATTAAATGAGGCAGTGGCTGAATTCAGCCCATTCTTGTTCCTGAGTCCACCTGCAAATTAGATGAGACAGGAACCTGTGGGTGGCTCCACATGTGAGAAAGAACCCAGTGGAAAGGACTGGGAGCCCATGGTTCTAAGTTTGAATCTGGCACTGCCAGTCTCTCTGGGCTGCCACTTCTTGATGCGAGGAAGTCACTCCCAAGTCAGAGGCCACTGCCAGCATCAAACATGAGGTCAGGGAAGGGCTTGGGGTCAGGGAGGCTGTGCTTTCCCAGTTACAGGAAGCCCCATCTGATTGGTCCAGCTGTGGTCATGTGCCAGACCATGAACCAATCACTGGGGTCCAGGGAATGCCAGGTGCTGATTGGCTGCTGGCTTGGGTCCCCGATGGCATCTCGGGGGTGGGGTCAGCTCCAGGCTGAAGTGGTCAGAGCGAGGTCAGAGGTCAAGTTCCCTGGACGGAAGAGAGAGCAGATTTTAAGCCCAGTGTTTATCTGACCTTAGGTGTCTGAACATAGCCAGTGTTCATCTTCCTTGAAATTGGTAATAAGTCACTCTTTCCTCTCTCTCTTTGGGATTATGACCCTTCAAAAATAATTTCCAAAATTTATCAAAACAAATAAATGTTGAAATTACATCAGCTCTGGACATCAGTGAGAACCCTGAACATTACCATCTAGATCACTGAGTTCAGTAACTCTCTAACCTTCAGTCATGCTTCTTCTGCCTCCTGATATCAAAAGCAACTCCTTAAATTCAAGTATCAAGTAAGAGGATGGACTTTTCCCCCACTGGTAATAGTATTAGCTCAAACCAAATGTCCACACTGCTCAATGGGTGCTGCCTTTGCAAAGGAAGTTACCTGACAAGAAATCACTCAGCTGCATTTGGCTTCCTGCTCCCATGTCAGCATAAATATTCTTATTTTCATTCTGTCCCAGACACTGGCAGAGCCACCATCCATCCCATCATCAGAGATGGCCTGGTAGGGTGTTATAAATCTGCTGTCATGGACCATCAATCCCTTTCCACTCTTCTTTTTAGCCAATGGCACATCCTGGAGAAGTGCCTTTGACAGCATTGGATTGGAGAAAAGTATTTGTTGAAACAGCAAAATTAACACACTCATTCCCCATGAAAATGGGCTAATATTATTTTATGGACTAACTTTTCAAAGACGCAAATGAAAGCTGATATGGTTTGGCTGTGTCGCCACCCAAATCTCATCTTGAATTCTCACGTGTTGTGGGAGGGACCCAGTGGGAGGCAATTGTCTCATGGCAGCAAGTCTTTCCTGTGCTGTTCTCCTAATAGTGAATAAGTCTCACGAGATCTGATGGTTCTAAAAAGAGGAGTTCCCCTGCACAAGCTCTTTTTGCCTGTCGCCATCCATGTAAGATGTGACTTGCTCCTCCTTGCCTTCTGCCATGATTGTGAGGCCTCCCCAGCTGTGTGAACCTGGGAGTCCAATTAAACCTCCTTATTTTGTTAATTACCCAGTCTCTGGTATGTCTTTGTCAGCAGTGTGAAATGGACTAATGCAAAAGCTTTGAGTCCTCCTAAGGTTTATAGGCTAATACGTATTATGATTCCGGAAAGGAAATGAGAGTTGTACTAACATTCACTGCCCTAAAAATCCTATATGCTTATCCTCTTCATCCCTTCCTTCTCTAAACCCCTGGCAACCACTGATCTCTTTACTGTCTTCATAGCTTTGCCTTTTCCAGAATGTCATATATTTGGAACCGTATGTTATGTAGCTTTCCCAGGCTAGCTTCTTTCACTTAGTAATATGCATCGTTTCATCCATACTTGGAGACATGGCTTGATAGTTCATTTCCTTTTAGTGCTCATTATCATTGTCTGGATATACCAGTTTATTTGTCCCTTCACCTACCAAAGGATACTATGATTGCTTCCAAGTTTGGGCAATTATGAATTAAGCTGCCATAAACATCCCTGTAGGTTTTTGTGTGACCTACATTTTCAACTCCTTTCAGTAAATGCCAAGAGGCACAACTGCTGGGTTATATGATAAGAAAATGTTTAGCTTTGTAACAAACCACAAACCTCTCTTCCAAAGTGGCTGTACCATTTTCATTCCCACTAGCAATAAATGAGAGTTCCTATTGCCCCACATCCTCACCAGTATTTGGTGTTGCCAATGTTTTGGATTTTTGCTATTCTAATAGGTGTGAAGTGGTATCTAATTGCTGCTTTCGCTTTCGTTTTCCTGATGACATGTGATGTGGAACATCTTTTCATGTGCTTATTTGACATATCCTCTCTGGTGAGGTGTCTGTTAAGATATTGGGCCCATTTTCTAATTCGGTTGTTTTCTTATCCTTGAGTTTTAATAGTTCTTTGTATATCTGATACAATAATTTTTTTTTCATACAGGTATTTTGCAAATATTGTCTCCCAGTCTGTGGCTTATTATTTTATTCCCTTAACAGTGTCTTTCACAGAACAGATTTTGTTTTAAATTTAATAAAGTCTATTTTATTAACTTTTTCTTTCTTAGATCATTTCTTTGGTTTAATATCTAAAAAGTCATAGGCAAACCCAACATTATGTTGATTTTCTTCTGTGTTACCTTCCAGGAACTTTATACTTTTGCATTTTATATTTAGGTCTGTGATTCATCTTGAGTTAATTTTAAAAAGGGTGTAAAGTCTGTGTCTGAATTCATTTTTTGCATGTGGATGCTCAGTTGTTTGAGCAACTTTTGTTGAAAAGACTATCATTTTTAATGGTATTTTCTTTGCTTCTTTGTCATAGATCAGTTGACTGTATTGATGTGTATCCATTTCTTGGGTCTCTAAGCAGTTCAATTGAGCTATTTGTCTATTATTTTGCGAATACCACACTATCTTGGTTACTGTAGCTTTTTTTTTTTTTTTTCTTTTTTTGAGATGGAGTCTCGCTCTGTCGCCCAGACTGGAGTGCAGATCTCAGTTCACTGCAAGCTCCACCTCCCGGGTTTATGCCATTCTCCTGCCTCAGCCTCCCGAGTAGCTGGGACTACAGGTGCCCACCACCTCACCTGGCTAGTTTTTTGTATTTTTTGGTAGAGACGGAGTTTCACCGTGTTAGCCAAGATGTTCTCAATCTCCTGACTTTGTGATCTGCCCGTCTCGGCCTCCCAAAGTGCTGGGATTACAGGCGTGAGCCACCGCGCCCGGCCTACTGTAGCTTTATACTGACTCTTGAGGTCAAGTTTGTCAGTTCCCCAACTTGATTCTTTTCCTTTAATATTGTGTTAACTATTCTGGGTCTTTTGCCTCACCATATAAACTTTAGCATCAATTTGTGGATATCCACAAAATAACTTGCTGGCATTTTGAGTGGGATTACATTAAATCTATAAATCAAGTTGAAAAGAACTGACATCCTGACAATACTGAATCTTTCTGTACATGAACATGAAATATCTCTCCATTGATTAAGTTCTTTTTTTCATCAAAATTTTGTAGTTTTCCTCATAAAGATCTCATACATATCTTGTTACTGAAACTTGTATATTAACCTTATATCCTGCAACATTATTATAACTGCTTATTAGTTCCAGTATTCTTTTTTATTCACTTTTGGTTGATTGTTTCAGATTTTCTACATAGATAATTGTGTCATCTGTAAACAAAGTTTAACTTCTTCTTTCCCAGTCGGATTTCCTTTATTTCCTTTTATTCTCTTACTGTGCTAGCTAGAAATTCCAGTACAAAACTGACAAGCAGTGGTGAAGGTGGGCATCCTTACCTTGTTCCTGATCTTAGAGGGAAAGCCTCTGGTTTCTCACTATTAGGTATAATGCTAGCTATAGGTTTTGTGTAGGTATTCTTTATTGAGTTGAGGAAGTCCCCCTCTATTCCTAGTATACCAACAATACTTTTCGTGTTTGCAAATTATGAATGACTGTTGAATTTTTTCATATGCCTTTTCTGCATCTGTTGCTATAAGCATGTGCTTTTTTTTCTTTTGTAGCCTACTATTACATTAATTGATTTTTTAATGTTGAACCAGATGTGCATACCTAGGATTAATTCCCCTTGGCTGTGATGTAGAATTCTTTTTATACATTGTGGATTTGGTTAACATTTTGTTGAGGACTTTGCATCTCTGCTTATGAGACAGATTAGTCCCCTGAGTCTGTGGCCATCAGAAAATCTTGGTGGATATGACAGAGTAGCAGATCCGTGAGGTGCTCCCCTCATTTGGGGGGATGCTTTCCCCAGTGTCCTGTTATTTTGAAGAGGAGCCTCAGTGATGGCCTGGAGCTACTTCAGCCTCAGCTGTACAGTCACAGAACACACCTATCAATAGGCTTTAACTGCACATGCATTCCCTTCATGAAGCCAAAGGCCATTCACTTTTTTCAGAGCTGGAGATTCTCTGACTTGTGAGATGTCAAGACCTTTCTCTCCATTTCTTTGTTCTTGCTTGCTTGCTACTTTTGACTTTCCACCTGCCATTTTCAGTCTGGCTCCCTCCTTATCGCTGCCTCCCTAGCTCTCTGCCTTTATCCATTTGCTTCTCACTAAGCATCTCTATCCTTATGCTTTCCTCAGTTTATTTCTCAGCCATTCTCTCTCTCTCTTTCTCTCTCTCTCTCTCTCTGATTGTCTGTTACTGAATCATTTAAGCTTATATGGTCTCTTTACAAGGATATCTGCTTTCTCTCTCTCACCCTTCCTCCCTCCTTCATCTGTTTTTCTGCATTGCTTTTCCTTCCATCTTGCTCTGCTCTGCCTCTCTCTGTCTCCATCCATCCATCCATCCATCCATCCATCTGGCCTGACCAAAGGACTGGGAAGCAGCCAGAGCCTACACCTAAAGCTCTCACTGCTCACTGCAGTCACCAAGGCACCAGCCAGTTCACAGTAAAACCCCACAGAACAGTTTATTCATATTTAAATAAAGGCATTAATGTAGACTTGAGTTTCAATAGTTCTATGCCATTTCTCTACAGTATTTCTCTCAGTGTGGCCATCTAATCAGGTTTAGGTTTTAATTGAACAGCTGTCATTTGCTTGCTGGTTCTGTGGCAACTGGAAGCTTTATTAAATTTTAATTTAGCCAAAATGTATCTAAGTAGACTTACTTAAGATAACAAAGTAACAGTTGTAGTTGAGTAGAGCTTCGCTGAAGTGGTCATCCAAAGGCACAAGGAAGGAGTTAGAGAAAATGCTTCTGTAATTGTGATTTACTGTCAGGGCTTGGACGTGTGAATCAACAGGGTTGCCAGAATCAGGAGAAACAACGAGCACAAGAATGCAGAGAACACAGACCCAAATGTAATCTCTTACGTTCATCCCCTGACCCCCAACACACATACACACAATCTTTGCGGAAACAGAGGGCAGGCTGATTTCAAAATCAGGTGTTCTCATTCCCAGACCCCATACACGTGCCCTCTCTTCTGTTCTGCTTTTCACACACCAGATATCATCCTGGGTTTTCAGCACAGAGATGTCTCATGCCCTTGTGAGGTGTAGAGTCTATTGTGTCTAAATGGTAAATATCATAAACATAAAAATTATTATATAATTACAATTTCGGTAACACCCATGCAGGGAAATACCTTGAAACCTAGTAACGGGAGTGTCTTAGCTCACACCAAGAACAGACAGACACGTCGTTTTCCTCAGCAGTGGACATACGTGCAGAGATCGGAAGGATGAAAGCACAGCCAGGTGTGTTTATGTGGAGGGCTCTGCGTGTGAAAGCTCAGAAGACATCATTGAGATTGTGCTGTTAGAAGAACTAAGAAGATTGTAGTGAGGGACAGAGAGAAGGGAGCAAAACAGAGCTAGAGAGGTGGGCCGGGGACGGATCACTCCATGTCAGCAGGTTTGGATTTTACCTTATGAGAAGCTGAATGCTGTTTACTTGTTTTCAGCTAAAATAAATAATCTGAATTATATATACATATGTATATATGCAAATATTTAAAAAACCATATTTGTTGTAAGGAGACACAGAGAAATCAGTTGTCCACGTGAGAGATTATGGCTTAATGTGGGAGTTGGTAGAGTGGATGAAGGATGTGGATAGATTCGAGATAAATTATCATGATAAAAACTACAGAACCCCCAGGAGATCATCAGAGGAAGAAAGAAACTACCACTTTGTGTGTAGAAGTACCTGTGTCACTCAGGAGTCCTTGCTCCCAGAGCTCCCGAGATGGTGGCAAGCCTCGTGTTCCATGACCTGGGGTTCTTGGCCTCATGGATTCCAAGGAATGGAATCTTGGGCCATGAGGTGAGCTCTGTTAGAAGCCATGGGTCATGGAAGAGAACCGTGGAACCCAGCGACTAGTGTTCAGCTCCATTAGGATGAACCTGGGCACTTAGCCGCAGAGGAACAATGGCAAGCCTTCAGCCCAGTCTACAGCGGCAATGGGCACCTGGCAGGATCAGAGGCACAGTGGACACCCTGCTGGATCCAAAGGGATGGAAGTCAGTGGCGGGTCTGTGACTGTGGCAAACAGCAGTGGTGGATGGCAAGCAAAAGCTCAGCTCCAGCCGTAACAAACAAGGACCAGAAGAGAGTGCAGTTGCAAGATTTAGTAGAGTGAAAACAGAGCTCCCATACAAAGGGAGGGGACCCAAAGAGGGGCGCCACTGCCGGCTGGAATGCCTGGGTTTATATCCCGACCATTGTCCCTCCCCCTGTGCTCTCAGATGATAGATGATTGGCTATTTCTTTACCTCCTGTGTTTGCCCAACTAGCTCTTTAGTGAGCTCTCTCCACTACCCTATTGGTTGGGTGTAAGCTAAGTTGCAAGCCCCCTGTTTAAAGGTGGATGCAGTCACCTTCTCAGCCAGGCCTAGGGACTCCCATTTGGCCTAGAAAATCCAGTTAGTCCTGTCTCTCACCTGGGTTTGAAGGGAGATCTCTGGGGGTTCTGGAGGTGTCGGGGAGGTGGGTGTTGGTGGTCAGCTTGGGTGTGCGGAGGTTTGTAATGTTTGACTCTTTCTCTTCTGTTGTTTCTGCTGTTGTCTTTCCCAATTTAAAATCACAATGAAGTCTATGTTCATTATGTTAATAGGCCCAGAAAATAGGTAGTCGCTTCCCAAATGATCCTTGAGCCAAGATTTGAAAAGTACTGAAAGGAACTGGTGTGCCATGTGTGAGTCTGTGGGGCGGCGGGTGGCGGGGTGCAGTGAGGCAGAGGGAGCGGAGGTCAGGGAGGGGAGAATGACCCTGCACCTGGGGACTGAGAAGACCTTCCCACCGACCGTCAGGTTTGATCATCTCCGTCTGGGATGGAACGCCGTCCGGTTGTTTGGAACCTTCCATTTTGTGTGTGCTTCGCAGCTTCATCCCTTCGGACAACTGTCTAAATTGCAGAAGGAGAACGAAGGCGTCGGGAGCTTGGTGGACACCCCTGGCCCCCTGGCCCCCGTGGTGCGCGCTTGCTGACCTGAGCCCTCTCCTCTCCTGTTTAGGACACCGAGGTTTTGAACACCGCCATTCTCACCGGGAGGCCTGTTTCGGTTCCTGTCAAAGTCGTGGGGGTCCAGGAGGATGGTTCTGTGGTCGATGTGTCTGAGTCTGTAGAATGCAAGTCTGCCGATGAAGACGTCATTAAGGTAAGGGGGAATTTATCTACAGTTCTCCTAAGTACTCGCCCAGAGCTTTTTGTCGCCCCTTCTTTCGTCTCCAAGGCCTTGTTCTGACTGAGCGTCCCAGGCTCTGAAGGGCTGGAGGCCAGAATGACCTCAGGAAGAAGGAAACAGCTGACAGCAGAGACTCCCTGGAATCAGCAGGCGCTGCAGCAGGCGATGCTGCTTCCCTCTCCCTGGAAAGGGGAATCCCCGACCCTTTATCTCCAGCAGAAAGAATTCCCTCCCTCCCTTCCACGTTCCTTGCTTCCCTGGCTCCCCATATGCATGAAATTCAGTGACTATTAAAACACATTCATCCATGTGACAACTAACCTAATAAAAGGATTACCCACTGGTTAATCACAGGTGAGGAAATTGAGCCAAGGGACATTTCTGCTGTTTTGTTTGTTTGTTTTTTATTCCAATTAGCTGGATTTATGGTCCTAAATTCAGCCAGAAGTCAGCCTGTTTTTGTTTTCCTGTTCTCCGCAGGTGTCTGAACAACGCAATTTAGTGTTTCCATCTATTTTCTTTTTTCTTTTTTTTTTCTAACAGAGACCTCACAGAGAAAGGATTTAAACTTTTAGAATCATCTTTTCTCCTTTAAGTTGCTAAGAGAACCCCCAGGTTCAATCTATTCATTCGTTTTAGATAAATACAATAATGCTGAGCTAAGTTCTTCATGCCATTCCACTGGCTTCTGTTTAGAGGTTCAGTGAAACTTGGTTTCAGTCTTAAGAACTTCACGGTAGACAGAAAAGCCTTTAGGGTATTCTCCCATGGTAGAACAGATCTGAGTGCAGTTGATTTGTTCATGTTTTAGATCACAGCTTGATGAAGGTTTCCAGGGAGGCTGTGCCTTAAGCCAGATATGGTTTCCATAAAGAAGCAATGATGTTTCTGTGAAACATAACTGTGAAGTATAATTTTTAAAATAATAATGATAATAATCCTGAGGAAACCCAAATTTTATACAGTCTGTTTCCTGGGCTTGGGAAGTTAATTATTCCTGAGATAGAAGATGAAATAGCTTAACAACTTCATGCAGCCCTGTGCTGGGGCTCCTGGCAGTTCTGGGGCTCCTGGCAGGTTTAATTAAACAAATCAAGGGCCTTAAATATTTGGAGTTTAGAAAGGTCTGAGCCAAGTCATAGGCAATCATCTGCTCAGGAACAAAATGAAATTGATGACTCATTTTCCTCGGTTGCCTCTGACAATATTCGTTATTTAGCGTTGCCATAGCATTATTACCAAATGAGCCAAGAATTGTGGTGTTTAGAGAAAGACTGTATCTGCAGGCTGATGCTACTATGGACCAAACAAATGTTTTGCCTCTGCAGGTCCCTTCCAGAGAATGTGGCGTGGAGCCCCACAAGGTAGCTCAATCTCTCACCCTAGAGATTCCACCCTAAGAGAGGAAAATCTGAGCTCATGGAGACTTGGATTCCATTATGCACTGTACTTAATTGTCTTCATTCTATGGAAACACACTGAAAATACTCTCTCCTCCACCTGACAGAAATGGGAAATGGGAGCTATGTGCTCCATGGTCACTGTTGTAGCTGCGTGAATATGGGACTTTCCTGGCGGAAAACAAAAGCTTGATCTCCAGGAGAACATACTGAGTTTGCAAATCACCAAACTTGGAGGCTGCTTCATCACCATTCTAGGTTCAGGTTCTGCTCAAATCCTGGCTTGTATAAATTGAGGGGACTTATATCAGATGCATTGCAGTTTTCCAAGTTTTGCTGCCCATATTAACGATGCATGTTGCAAGGACTCTTAGAGGAATGGACTCATCCTCAAAGCTGTGCTTTCCTTAATGTTGACCTTGGGATATGCCAGGTCATTGAACCTTGCACCTTGATGTGAAACCTCAGTAGCACCTTTTGGAGGACTCCCCAGTCTGTGGAATTTTCACTCTCATGTCAGTTCAGGAAATGCTGAGCAATCCCCAAGGAGGATACTCTATGGATCGCAAGGATGTTATGGGGCTTCTGCAAGAAAAGTGTGGATTGAGGAAATTCTGTGGATTGGGATACAGGGAAGGGAGAAAGTGTGAATTTGGAAAAATGAAAACTGTGGTGATATGAAGAGAATATCAGCATCTGTGAACTCAAAAGTGTCTGAGACAGATCTCAATCAATTTAGAAAGTTTATTTTGCCAAAGTTAAGGATGCGCCCAGTGCCTAAGGTTGGCAAGGTACGGCTTGCTTTTATGCTTTTTAGGGAGGCATAATACATCAATCAGTACCTAGAAGATGTACATTGGTCGGATCTGGAAAGGCAGGGCAACGGCAACTTGAAATCGGGAGAGGGGGCCGAGTTATAGGTAGATTTAAAATGTTCTAATTGGCAATTGGGTCAAGAGTTAAGTTACTATCTAAAGACCTGAAATCAACAGAAAGAAATATCTGGTTACTATGATAAGGAGTAGAGGAGTAAAGATTTGTCATAAAGATGAAGCCTGCAGGTAGCAAGCTTCAGAACGAATAGATTGTAAATGTTTCTTATCAGACTTAAGGTTTGTGTTGATGTTAATGCTGGTCAGCTTTTCCTGAATTCCAAAATGGAGGAGGGTATTAGGAGGCATGTCTGACCTCCTTCCCTTCATGGCCTGAACCAACTTTGGGAGGCCCTTGGCTGAGGAGAGGGGTTCATGTGGATGATTTCAGGGCCTTAGGATTTTATTTTTGGCTTGCGTTTTGTTTTTTTAAAGGAAGTCTTGCTCTGTCGCCAAGTCGGAGTGCAGTGGTGCAATCTCGGCTCACTGCAACGTCTGTCTCCCAGGTTCAAGCGATTCCCCAGCCTCAGCCTCCTTAGTAGCTGGGACCACAGCCACGTGCCACCATGCCCAGCTAATTTTTGTATTTTTAATAGAGATGGGGTTTCACCATGTTGACCATATTCTTTCTCAATCTTGCTACCTGCAGGCTTCATCTGCATGATAAATCTTTGGACTCTCTACTCCTTATCATAGTAACCCAGACATTCCTTTCTGTTGATCTGTTGATTTCAGGTCTTTAGCATTAACATCTCGATCTGTTGACCTAGTGATCCGCCCACCTCGGACTCCCAAAGTGCTGGGATTACAGGCGTGAGCCACCGCGCTGGGCCTTGGCTTGCACTTTTGATCTCAGGATAGGTATGACTTTGGGGAAGACAGAGGATGCAATTGTTAGAGTCCAGAATCTGGGAGAATAAAATAATTTTCGGAGACTGGAACCTCAACCTAGTCTGGCAAGTGGAAGAAGGATAAAAAGTCCTACTTTTAGTTTAAGAAAGTTTTCATTAATTTCAAAATATGCAGCAAAGCAGCCACATCTGTGTGAAAAAATCTTGGCATCTTTATAAATAGTAAGATCCAATGAATCAAATGAAGAGGCTGCCATGAGGCTGATCTGATCTTCGTCAGCATTCTTCAGAGTGTGGTCCCAGCACAGGCAACGCTGCTGTACTTCATGCCAGATCTGGCCCAGAAGGATGTGTGCCCTGTGTTTGACTTTTTAAAATTTGAATCCACTTCCAGCATGCAAACATTGTTAATTTCACATCTGGATTCCAAGTTCCTCTTGAAACATCATGTCGTCAGGTTTTCCTGGGCCCCTACTCCTGCCCATCAACATCATCTGGAGTGGACCAGTTGTCTATAGGGGCTCTCCACTCCCCACCACTCCAGCTCACTGCAATCTCTACTTTGTCATTTATTTTCACATTTGTGCTACTGGCTTTCTGACAGTAGATTTCAGAGTGACATGAGATATTTCTTTTACACTGGTCTCCATCAAAAATGAGATGAGCAAGAGATGATAGCCCTCACTCTGTCACTCCAACAGAGAATTCTTTCTTTCATAAGCAGAACAATGGGAAGTTGGATTGTGTTCTGCTGAAGAGTGTCCGTGGGCTGAAGGCTTTTGAAATCAAATCACAGTAGAATTGCCTGAAGGCAGTGAGAGTGTATAGCCTGGTGCCTAGAGGAAAAGGCCCAGGGGTAAGTTACAGAGGGAGACCTGACAGCTCTTTTTAAGTCTTTCAAGGGCCATCATGTGGAAGATGGAGTAGGTTTGTGCTTTTTATATTCCAATAGGGGATGTTAAAAAGGAACCATTTTTAGCTTACTTTAAGGAAAAAGAATGCAGAGCCACTGAATTCGTTGGTTAAGCTTTCAGACAGATAATGTTGATCCAAATCCTGGTTCTATCTTCTATTTATCTGATCTTGGGGAAATTACTTAAATTTCTCCAAGCCCAGTTTCCTCATTTGTAAAATGGGAACTCTAATGCTGAGGCACAGAGCTATCCTTTCTAGAGATCTGTTCTAATGACAGTCCACGAAGCAGAACTGACACTCATCCAAGAAATCCTTGAAAATGTTTTGGAGAACACCTAGGCTTTTAGAGGTTCCCAGGCCAATTGGTTTTCATCTTTGCTTTAATTTCTTCTTGTATTTGACCCATGTGCAAATTTTATGGGGCAGTATATGGTCCTCACCACACACTGTTTTTATAGGCAGTATTGAATGGAGTCATAGATAAGAAAGATTTGGAAGACAATGAAGTTAAGTTAAAATTATCCCTCTCTATTTTATTTTCTCTCCTGTATGTCTTCTGATAATAAACTGTTGTCAGGTGGAAATCTACAGATAGTCTGAGCGTTGATAAATGAATTATCATTAACTAGTTTAAATGTTGTATGATGCAATACCAGTGAACTTTGGAGGAGAATGAAATGATGTTTATAAAAGGGTCACACAGTGCTTGACCTCCACTACATCAGTAAACATTACATATACATCTATGTTACACCCATATCCATATCTTCGTCTCTATCTTCTAACCTCTACTTGACTATAGTACCCACGGAGTCTGGGCTATGTCCCTTTACTAATCACGTGTCCCCTGTGCTTGCACAGTTCCTGGTATATACATGGTGCTCAACCAGTATTTTGAACACAAGAATGAATGAATCCGGAGGTGAAATAAACCCCAAGAGTGGATGTCCAGTCTTTGTTGGACTATCCCGAGTGGATTTAACATCACTGAAAAGCTTCAGAAAGAGGCAG
The DNA here is from genome assembly GCF_002776525.5 of Piliocolobus tephrosceles. NCBI lineage: Eukaryota > Metazoa > Chordata > Mammalia > Primates > Cercopithecidae > Piliocolobus > Piliocolobus tephrosceles. Next base: position 125,081,650 of record NC_045443.1, on the reverse strand, counting down.
AAGGGCTTATGTGTCAAACAGATTTGGCAATGGGTGGAGACTTGGACCTGAGTTCTAAGATCCTATGAACCAAGTCTTCCCTTGATCCTACTGAGTGATTTTAATCTAGATATACTGATTGAACATATATAATGTATAGGGAAGTGTACAAAATGTTGTGGGAGTCACAAAGATGGAAAGGATATGGCTTCTGCCATTGAGAGCTTACACTCTAATGAACATTGATAGCTAACACTGATTGAACAGTGAATATGGATACCTAACACTTATTATGTGCCAGCTACTACAAGTGTTGATCCATTTAATTCTCATAACAGTCCTTTGAGGTAGAAAATAATACCTTTCACAGTCCATAGATAAGGAGATGTAGATGGAGGTGTAGATGGTTTAATTAAGTCATCTAAGGCCACTCAGCTAGTGAGTGTAGCAACCATATTTTCAATCTGAAAAGACTGCCTCCAGAACCCGTAATCTTAACTATGGAGAACTATTGAGCTGTTAATCCTTGTTGTTGTGCAGGACACGCTTAGGGGAGGTTCTTAGAAGTTGGTATCAAAATACCATTCCCATAGTCCCCATCAGAGGAATCAGTTGGTAGTGGACTTTTTCCAAAGTATTGTACAAATACTTTTAAAAAATAGCAGGAAGATATGTTTTCCTAGCTTTCTCAAGTTTCTTTGTATATCTTCACAGGGAGGACAGAAAATGTGGTTTTTAGAGGGAGATTTTATTGTAATCTTTGAGGCTCCATCTTTCTAATATGTAGGCTCCTGTTTTTATTAGATTGGTGATTATATTTTTGTCAATGAATTATGGCTCCCAGAACCCCAAAAGTCAGTCACGCATCATCAACAGGAGAAGAGTATCTTTATTCTTGGAAAGAAAAAAAAACATAGAATCATGCTGATCTCAAAGATAGTGCCCTCCTTCTTATCCCTGCAGTAATTCAGTTTCTCAGCTTCCAGCATCAGCTGGACTAGCAATGAGGAGATGCTAGAGGGCTAGTAAAAGGACATTAGCGTGCAAAAGCCTTCCTATCCCCAGAGAAACATCTTTTTTTCAAACTTAGCCTTCCAGTGGTTAAGGCAGGATATTTTCTGATGGATGACTCTCAAGGAAATCTAAGGTTCTCCTGCTGCTTGTTTGGCAGTGTGTGGACAGCTGGTTACTAAATAGAACCCAATGTCACCTCTGACATTGGGTGAAGATCAGCAGTTTCGATAGAGCAGCTGCATTTCCGGAGCTAATTTTCAGCAGCTACAAAAGGGCTCTGTGATGAGGTTTCTTCAAGGTTTTGAATTTTCAAATTAAAATATGGAAGGAAATATATTTTTTGGAATTAGTCCTATAGAGAGGCACATTTGAACTGCAGTCATTGAGCTAAAGGAATCATTATTCAGGTGGAGCCGAATAGGACAGGTGTGATAGGTAGTGAGATCTGGCAGGGATAACCTGAATTCCCTCACTAGTTATTTGTGGGCATTCTGTTTGCCTGTTTGCAAATAACAGAAATCCAAATATAACTTGCTCGAGCCACTAAAGAAAAGTATATTGAGCGAGTAACTAGAAAAGGTCATAATGACTTTAAGTTGGATCTAGAGGCTCCTTAGGATTTGGTTATTCTCCATCTCTTATTTCTGATATCCCTGTATGTTGTCTTTATTCTCAGATGGATTATTTTATTTCTATATAGTCACCCATAGCAGCTAAGAGGTTTACATTATTTCACATTCAGGTTCACAAAAAGGAAGATTCTGTTCTCTAGTGCTTCCAACAATATTTCCAGGTTTAAAGAACACTGGATCTCATGCCCATGACCATTTTTGATCTGGTAGATCTGTGGCCATATAATAGAATCAGTGGATTGGCCATGCCTAGGTCATGTACCCTCCTCTGCAGCTGGAGGTGGAATTGGCTTAACTTGAAGCACATGGTCAAGGAGTGAGGATTGATTCCACAGGAAAATTTTCATCTCCCTTGAGGTGCTCCCTGTACTGTCAAAACTCTAGAACCTACTTAGGTCTCAAAAGAAGATGAGATTTTGCTCATGGTTTTCCCATGCTCATTCTATTCCCTGCACTGGGAGTCCTGTTCCTATTTCCTGTACCTGGATACTTCCCAGTCACCCTCAGACTTGGCTAAAGTGCTTCCTGTTCTGTGCAGCCACCTTCCTGTTGCTCTCCCTGCTAAGGAATCTCACCTCTGTGTTTCCATTGTCCTGTACAGACACATTAGGGACTCAGCATTTTGTATGCCTTGTGCATGTTGATGCATGTGCCCCTTGGAGGTAGGTACCATGCCTTGTAAATATTTCTGTCTCCATGGTCTATTCAAATACAGTAGTAGCAACAAGGACAACACCATCATTACAACAGACAGTGGTATTGTGCCAGACACTGTTCTACTTTGTAAAAATACATTACAGCATTCAATCTGTACAGCCTTCCATGAAGTAGATGCAGTAGATGTATTATCCCATTTTTCAGCTCAGGAAACTGAAGCACAGAAAGGATTTTAAGTATGTGTACTCGGTATGTTTTGAATAAACAGTAGTCCATTGCATGTCCAAATTCACAGTACCTAAAAATGGACAACAAGTTTCTACTTACTGCTATCTCATTTAAAAACAGATGTTTCTGGAAACGTCGATTTTATGTAAGATTTTTGACTTGAAAATCTCATTCGATTGAATAACATTTGTGTGTTTAGCAATGTACAGGGAACTGGTTACCTTTTTAGTTGGAAAGGGCCTATGAATACATTCTGCCTGGGGGACTGTCAGTCTGATCTACCCCAAAAGTTGTGCACCGTAGAATCAGGTAAATGAAACAGAAGCTGGAGGCTCAGCCACAGGCCAGGGTGGAATTGAGAGTGTTCCTGAGGAATCCACAGGTTTTGATGAAGTGAAAGAAGTGGATTCAGAACAGACTCTTTGCATTGGCGTATCTGGAAAAGGTCCTTGTCTGCTATGGGCTTCCAAAGAAACTCTCTGACTGATTTGGATTTTATTCAGAAGAACATATAGAAAAACTCAAAAGAAGTTTCAGGCTATTTCTTCTTTTTCCTTTAGCAATGATTGGCAAAAATTCCTACAAAAAAACACTGTCATTCTATTTCTGTGCATAGATTTCTTTCCTTTGCTCATCACTAGGAGCCAGACAGCTAAGAATAAGTTGTCAGGCAGTTTGGATGTTATTGCTTAATTTTGTCCTTTATGCTGGTAATTTGGACTTTTATTGTTCCATTCTAATTAGATATGTGCCATGTTTTTCCTATTGGCCAGGAAAAGATATTGCTGCATTCTCAACCTTTTGTTCCTGTCAGCTTCACTATGATTCCAATATTAATTAGATTGTTGGTTAATTTCTGTCTTTAGCATCTCTAATTAAGAACTAACACTCTGGAACTGCTTCTGCATAATTCAAGGAAATCTTGGAATGAGCCAGTGTAAACCTGCAAGCCTCCCAGCTCCACCTGCCCAGTAAACACGGCCATGTGCTTCCTTCCCTCCTTCCCTGGAAGCCTTTCATCTGCTCTTTCCTCAAGGCCCTAGGGTCTTGTGTTTCCCAGAGACATATTTGTTTTGTGTGTATTAGGAGAGAAGTGGACTCTCATTGATATTTTGGGGCTTGGTTCACACTTTAAACTCTGTCATGCAGCTTTGATGGTGCGCAGAGCATATCAATTCTCTTCACCATAAAGAAGAACTGCTCTGTGGAATTGGGATTATTAATGAGTCAGAGCAGCAGAGATAAGACATACGTGGCTCTCAATCCTAGCATGTGCCCATGGCAGACATCACTAATCAATATAGG
>NC_045443.1:125067967-125077825 GCF_002776525.5 Piliocolobus tephrosceles | reverse complement strand
CTCAATCCTAGCATGTGCCCATGGCAGACATCACTAATCAATATAGGCACTCCTTCCTGCTAAACCCTAAATTCCCTCCCGAGCAGAGTTCCCTTGAGCCACAACTATGAATTGACTTGCGTTGGCCAGTGAGACGAACCTATTTCCTATTTCTAGTAGATCTTCTCACAGCCAGCGGAAGTTTTCAATAAGGATTGAAGCATGATGTCAATGAGGCAAAGGTATGTATGAGGAAGACTGATATACTGGAGGAAAACAAAGATAACTCTTTTCTGTTATGATTTTGGAGCAAGTGATAGGGAGGTCTTTGTATTTGCTTTTCCCCTTTCCTCATCTTAAAGATAAAAACTCAGCACTGATTTTTACACTTTGAGTTCACAATTCACAGCATTCTTTTTATAAAAGTTTCTTTTCTAAAATAAATTTTCCTAAGTAGTTTTTAAACAAGTTTGGAAAACACACACCCTGCTTTCTACCCTCAGAATATGCTTATCCTGCCAAAGTGTTTATCTTTTCTTTGACTAATTGATGTGCCAAACCTGAGCACCTAAACTTGTGGTTCCAGCACCTGTGCCAATGGCACCTAATTAACAGCAGGTTGAGAGAGTGCAGCTAGCACTGGAGCAGGGAGCTGAGCTGCACCATATGCTGGGCTTTTACCAGATAAACAACCCCCAATCCTTCTGGGGCACCGTTTGAGGAACATGAAATGCCTGGATCTTTTCCTAATCTAACAAGTGTTGGTGGCACTTTTTAAATCTCCCAACGTCATGAGATAAAGGGCTTAAATGAAAACAGCTCATAATAAGCATCTAATGGATGCTATACTGTGTAACAATCTTGGCCCTAAGTTGCAGGTGTACAATTGATAAGGAGAAAAATTTTCCTAACATTTGCTATAAAGGTGGAATCAAACCTTGTTTAGTGTGATTTGGACAAGGCTTCTTCTCAAAGGGAAAAATAACCAGAATTTTTGTTTTCTTCATATAAGAGGCCCAGCAAGCAGATTTGAGAGACTGTGCTCTGTACTTGTGCCATCTAATTGTGTCCTGTTAGAAAGGAGATGTCCTGGGAAACTCAAATTAAGGTGAGCAGCAGCCTCTTGTAGTTCAGGTGGACCAAACACAGCCACTGGGGCCTGGCATCTTGTAAGCACTGTGCAAACCGTACTCTCCTACCAATCACTGTATTTTACAGTGTTTTGCACGATTCTGTCTCCTTCACTCAGCTGGGCCTCCTCCAGGGCATAGGCTCTCTGATTCCCTCTGTGTCCCCAGAGTCCTGCCCAGATCCCACCACATAAGATCATTGGCCCTGAGCCGGACCTGAGATTTAGCCTCAGGCTCCGTAAACTCTGTGCCCTTTAAAATGGTGACTTGTCCTTTCTGGGCTACATCTCTTCAAAGTGGGCACAGTTCAGATCTCTGAGGTCTCGTTCAGCACCAGGACATTAAGTTTCTATAATGGAGGTGTGTGTTGAATGAGATGGGAAGGGAAGCCGTGCAGTCGTCCCCATTCTGCCCACCCTGTCCCTGAGGTCCACACTTGCTGGGAGGCCTGGACATTTCGTCAATTATAGGATGAGTGCTGGGCAAACCACCATGGAGAGATGGAGAAATGGCACATCCAAGCCGTGGTTCAACCATGGAGGCCAGATCAATATATGTGAATAAGAATTGCTAAAAAGAAATACAGCCAAGTGCAAAGCATCCCAATCACACCTCCAAAGGCTGAGCTAGGGCGTTCTTTTGGAAGTAGGGGCTGAGAGTGACTTCTGGTGCTGGTGAGGGAAGGGAGGGGCTCGCGGGGCCTGCCAATTGCCAGCTGTATGATCCTAGACAGCCTACTTCATCTCATTTACTATAAACCATTCTTGCTTGTCTACAATGTTCCGGGCTCCATCCATGACCCTGGACTTTGGAAAGTCAGATAAGGCAACAATCTTGTCTTCCAAGGACGTGCATCACGGTCCAGAAAGGGCGGAGAAGTGTTAACGAATCAGTCTTAGTGTGCGAAGATACAAAAATGGCTCGAGGTTCCTCCAGCCCCGGGGTCCGTGGACTTATTCACCTTTTACTCTCTGTGATAATTATTTGACTTTGCACCTGTATTATTTATAGTAGTCTAAAGAATATGTAAACGACTTTTACCGTGGACACTACCCCAGACCGTGCTGCTTTATTTGAACAGTCACATGTGCAGTCATGTTCACTGTCGTCCGGAGGCGCACACGGACTGGGGCTGTGTCCCATAGAATTTAACTCCTGAAATTTCAACTGAATGCTTTGAGCCCAAATTCATGCACATATGTGAGATGAATATATGGATATATGTATGTAAATTCATATATAATTAGATATATTAATTCGTATATGATATATATCATGTATGGTAAATATATATAATATATAGTATATATAACTAAATAAAATATTAATTCACATATATATAATTCATAGATACATATATTAGAAACTATGACTATTATAGTGGGCAGACAAGTGAATGGTGGTGGTGATGACGGGTTTAATTACCTTATCTTTTCAAGAAGAAAGTAAAGAATCCATTGAGAATGTGAGAAAAGCCCTGCACTTGGGCAGTGTTAGATGAGCTGTGGATGCTAAGTACAGCAGCAGCCTCTGTCATTGTATATTCCCTTTCCTTGGTCTAGATTTTTCTTTCCAACCCATCTCACTGCCTGACATTATATTTCATACCTGTATATTTGTTTAGTTTGTCTGTCTCCACCTTTAGATCATCACTTTCATAAGGACAGGGATTATGTTGTTCATTGCCCTATTTCCAGGGTCTAAAACATGTCTTCAGTCTGAGCTGACATTAAGTAAATTCTTATTTAATAAACGAATGATTTATTCTTAGTTTATAGACAAGGCCTGAGGCAGAGAAAGTTTAAATTATCTCAAAATGTACTGGACTCTGAGCTTGGTCTCTAAATCCTCTAAATGAAAGAAAGGGCAATGTGAGAGCTGGAAAATGTGGGTACTCTCAGGTTCACAGATGTGGAATATGAGTCCCAGACATTGGAGACCGACTTATTCAAACCCGGTGAGGGGATGGGTTGAGATAAGGACTCAGGTCTCTGCCACTCCCAGTTCCATCTCCCTAGACTTAAGGAAGGATTGTCAAACTCATCCCTAACCCATGCCTAGTGTTTAATGGCAGAAAGCACATCAAGGTTGCCTGGGACCAGAGTTAGAGGGAGCTATGTACTGAAAACAGGCATGGCATCTTTTGTGGGTGACAGGAGTGTTCTGTCTGGGGGTGTGGTGGTTTCATCAGTGGACATTGTCAGAATCATGAAATTGTACGATTTAGATGGATGCAGTTTATGGAACATCAATTATGCATAAATGAGGTTGATCAAAAGCCTTGATGTGTGCATTTAGGTCATGCCCTTTCATGGTCAGCCTCTCATCCTCTACAGGCATGGTCATGTCTTTCCCTTGAGTAGGCTGCTCTAAGGCTATAACACGGGGTGCTGAGAAACCCTCTGGCACAGAAGACCCGAGTACAAATCACTGCTCTGCCCTTTAGCAACTCTGATCTATGGACAAGTGTCTTCCCCAAGGCCTTGGTCTCCCCATCCGTAATACAGAGACAGAGCAATTAACATTCATAGTGTTTGCAGGATCTAATGAGTATAACTCTGTGCAAAGTTTTATAAACAATACATGGTACATAGTAAGTATGTAATACATGATAGTTATTATTGTAATAATGATTGTTATCATATTTCTAGAAAGTGTAAAAACTCAGGAAAAAATGAATAATTCTGAGTACCTCTGCACGTGACACAATGCTAGAGTTACTGAAAAAAGAGGTCTTGATCCAGACCCAAAGAAAGAGTTCTTGGATCTTGTGCAGAAAAGAATTTAAGGTGAGTCACAGAGTGCAGTATAGAAAGCTACTTAATTACAGAGTAAGGCATCCCCCAAAATCAAGTGGAGGAATGCCCTGTCTTTAAATTTTTCTTATATAGAAGTCTTTTCGATGTAAAGACTAAGCTAAGTTCTGATTACGTGAGGGTGATTAGATAGCATGACAAAAATTATTATCCTATTGACTTAAAGAAAAATATCCTTGACATTTTAGTGTGTGAGTACAGCAAAGCATAACTAAAATTATCTTGAAAGCATATATTCTTATGGGTATTGGGACATCTGGATTCTCCATTGTTGTAGGAGCATGTCCTTATAGGTATCTCCAGGCTGTTTCCTCAACTGTAAACATGTTATGACCATGGGTCTTGACTGGCAAGGAGTGCGTCCTGTTAGACTCAAGGTGGAGGTAATTTTAAAATGGTGTCACTGTGACTCTACTAGGTTCCTGCTTCACTAACACTTGCTAAACTCTGTAATTAGTGATAAATATTTGATCCCGATAACCAACTAATTACCAACTTTTTAGGCCATGTAGATACTTTTTTCCCTTTTCCTAAATTAGAAAGTCTGCTTTTTTAGTGTATTTGTGAGAGGCATACCACCTGATTCTGTAGCTTTTCTCTCTTCTACCTTAGTAGCACATTTCTTAGGTAAAAAGCAAGGTGATAGGATTGAATTGTAATGCATGGTTAGGTTTCCATCCATGCAGACAGATTGGTCAATACAGTGACAAACTCAGTGGATGCTACACAGACAGATTCAATTTTTGCTTCTGTCCTAAATAGAAAACAAAGTGGGGAGAGGTTCCAAGATGGCCAAATAGGAACAGCTCCAGTCTGCAGCTCCCAGTGTGATCAATGCAGAAGACAGGTGATTTCTACATTTCCAATTGAGGTACCTGGTTCACCTATTTGGGACTGGATGGACAGTGGGTGCAGCCCACAGAGGGCAAGCTGAATCAGGATGGGGTGTTGGCTCACCCAGGAAGCATAAGGGGTCAGGGGATTTCGCTTTCCTAGCCAAGGGAAGCCGTGACAGACGACCTGGAAAAATAGGACACTCCTGCCCAAATACTGTGCTTCTCCCAAAGTCTTAGCAACTGGCAGATAAGATGATTCTCTCCTGTGCCTGGCTCAGCAGCTCCCACACCCACAGAGCCTTGCTCACTGCTAGTGCAGCAGTTTGAGATAGATCTGTGAGACAGCAGCCTGGCTGGGGGAGGTCACCATTGCTGAGGCTTGAGTAGGTAAAGAAAGTGGCTAGGAAGCTCAAACTGAGTGGAGCCCACTGCAGTTCAACAAGGCCTACTGCCTCTAGACTCCACTTCTGTGGGCAGGGCATAGCTAAACAAAAGGCAGCAGACAACTTCTGCAGACTTAAACGTCCCTGTCTGACAGCTCTGAAAAGAGAAGTGGTTCTCCCAGCATGACGTTTGAGCTCTGAGAAGAGACAGACTGCCTCCTCAAGTGGGTCCCTGACCCCCATGTAGCCTAACTGGGAGACACTTCCCAGTAGGGGCCAACAGACACCTCATATATGTGGCTGTCCCTCTGGGACAAAGCTTCCAGAGGAAGGATCAGGCAGCAATATTTGCTGTTCTGCAGACTCCACTGGTGATATCCAGGCAAACAGGGTCTGGAATAGAACTCCAGAAAACTCCAACAGACCTGCAGCTGAGGAACCTGACTGTTAGAAGGAAAACTAACAAACAGAAAGGAATAGCATCGATATCAACAAAATGTTCATCTACACCAAAACTGCATCTGTAAGTCACCAACATCAAAGACCAAAGGTAGATAAAACCACAAAGAAGGGGAGGAACCAGAGCATAAAAGCTGAAAATTCTAAATACCAAAGCACCTCTTCTCCTCCAAAGCATTGCAGCCCCTCGCCAGCAATGGAACGAAGTTGGATGGAGAGTGACTTTGATGAGTTGAGAGGAGAAGGCTTCAGAAGGTCAGTAATAATAAACTTCTCCGAGCTAATGAAGGATGTTGGAACCCATCGCAAGGAAGCTGAAAACCTTGAAAAAAGGTTAGACAAATGGCTGACTAGTATAAACAATGTAGAGAAGATGTTAAATGATCTGATGGAGCTGAAAACCACAGCACGAGAACTTCGTGATGCATGCACAAGCTTCAATAGCCAATTCAATCAAGTGAAAGAAAAGGTATCAGTGATTGAAGATCAAATTAATGAAATAAACCTAGAAGACAAGGTTAGAGAAAAAAGAGTAAAAAAAAAAAAATAAACAAAGCCTCCAAGAAATATGGAACTATGTGAAAAGACCAAATCTACATTTGATTAGTGTACCTGAAAGTGATGGGGAGAATGGAACCAAGTTGGAAAACACTCTTCAGGATACTATCCAGGAGAACTTCCTCAGCCTACCAAGGCAGGCTAACATTCAAATTCTGGAAATATAGAGAACACCACAAAGATACTCCTTGAGAAGAGCAACCCCAAGAAACATAATTATCAGATTCACCAAGGTTGAAATGAAGGAAAAAGTGTTATGCACAGCCAGAGAGAAAGATTGAGTTACCCACAAAGGGAAGCCCATCAGACTAACAGTGGATCTCTCAGCAGAAACCCTACAAGCCAGAAGAGACTGGGGGCCAATATTCAACACTCTTAAGGAAAAGAATTTTCAACTCAGAATTTCATATCCAGCCAAATAAGCTTCATAAGTGAAGGATAAATAAAATCCTTTAGAGACAAGTAAATGCTGAGAGATTTTGTCACCACCAGGTCTGCCTTACAAGAACTCCTGAAGGAAGCACTGAACATGAAAAGAAACAACCAGTACCAGCCACTGCAAAAACAGGCCAAATTGTAAAGACCATCGAAGCTATGAAGACACTGCATCAACTAATGGGCAAAATAACCAGCAAACATAATGACAAGATCAAATTCACACATAACAATATTAACCTTAAATGTAAATAAGCTAAATGCCCCAATTAAAGGACACAGACTGGTAAATTGGATGAAATGTCAAGACCCTTCAGTGTGCTGTATTCAGGAGAACCATCTCACGTGCAGAGATGCACATAGTCTCAAAATAAAGGGATGGAGGAAGATCTACCAAGCAAATGGAAAGCAAAAAAAAAAAAAAAAAAAAAAAAAAGGCAAGGGTTGCAATCCTAGTGTCTGATAAAACAGACTTTAAACCAACAAAGATCAAAAGAATCAAAGAAGGCCATTACATCATTACATAATGGTAAAGAGATCAATTCAACAAGAAGAGCTAACTATCCTAAATATATATGCACCCAATACAGGAGCACCCAGATTCATAAAGCAAGTCTTTAGAGACCTACAAAGAGACTTAGATTCCCACACAATAATAATGGGAGACTTTTACACTCCACTGTGTATTAGACAGATCAACAAGACAGAACATTAACAAGGATATGCAGGACCTGAACTCAGCTCTGCAACAAGCAGACCTACTAGACATCTACAGAGCTCTCCACCCCAAATCAACAGAATATACATTCTTCTCAGCATCACATCACACTTATTCTAAAATTGGAAGTAAATAACTCCTCAGCAAATGTAAAAGAACAGAAATCACAACAAACTGTCTCTCAGACCACAGTGCAATCAAATTAGAATTCAGTATTAAGAAACTCACTCAAAACCGCACAACTACATGGAAACTGAACAACTTGCTCCTGAATGATTACTGGGTAAATAATGAAATGAAGGCAGAAATAAAGATGTTCTTTAAAAGCAATGAGAACAAAGACACAATGTACCAGAATCTCAGGGACACATTTAAAGCAGTGTGTAGAGGGAAATTTATAGCACTAAATGCCCACAAGAGAAAGCAGGAAAGATCTAAAATTGACACTTTAACATCACAATTAAAAGAACTAGAGAAGCAAGAGCAAACAAATTCAAAAGCTAGCAGAAGACAAGAAATTACTAACATCAGAGCAGAACTGAAAGAGATAGAGACACAAAAACCCTTCAAAAATCAATGAATCCAGGAGGTGGTTTTTTGAAAAGATCAACAAAATTGATAGACCGCTAGCAAGACTAATAAAGAAGAAAAGAGAGAAGAATCAAATGGACACAATACAAAATAATAAAGGGGATATCACCACCGATTCCACAGAAATACAAACTACCATCAGCGAATAATATAAACAGCTCCATGCAAATAAACCAGAAAATCTAGAAGAAATGGATAAATTCCTGGACACATACACCCTCCCAAGACTAAACCAGGAAGAAGTTGAATCTCTGAGCAGATCAATAACAGGCTCTTAAATTGAGGCGATAATTAATAGCCTACCAACCAAAAAAAGTCCAGGAACAGATGGATTCACAGCCGAATTTTACCAGAGGTACAAAGAGGTGCTGGTACTATTCCTTCTGAAACTATTCTAATCAATAGAAAAAGAGGGAATCCTTCCTAACTCATTTTCTGAGGCCAACATCATCCTGATACCAAAGCCTCACAGAGACACAACAAAAAAGAGAATTTTAGATCAATATCCCTGATTAAAATCGATGCAAAAATCCTCAAATAGTGGCAAACTGAATCCAGCAGCACATCAGAAAGCTTATCCACTGTGATCAAGTTGGCTTTATCCCTGGGATGCAAGCCTGGTTCAACATACGCAAATCAATAAACATAATCCATCACATAAACAGAACCAATGGCAAAAACCACATGATCATCTCAATAGATGCAGAAAAGGCCTTCAACAAAATTCAGCAGCGCTTCATGCTAAAATCTCTCAATAAACTAGGTACTGATGGAACATATATCAAAATAATAAGAGCTATTTATGACAAACCCACAGCCAATATCATACTGAATGGGCCCAAACTGGAAACATTCCCTTTGAAAACTGGCACAAGACAAGGATGCCCTCTCTCACCACTCCTATTCAACATAGTGTTGGAAGTTCTGGCCAGGGCAATCAGGCAAGAGAAAGAAATAAAGGGTATTCAATTAGGAAATGAGGAAGTCAAATTGTCCCTGTTTGCAGATGACATGATTGTATATTTAGAAAACCCCATAGTCTCAGCCCAAAATCTCCTTAGGCTGATAAGCAACTTCAGCAAAGTGTCAGGATCAATGTGCAAAAATCGCAAGTATTCCTATATACCATTAACAGACAGAGAGCCAAATCATGAGTGAACTCCCATTCACAATTGCTACAAAGAGAATAAAATACCTAGGAATCCAGCTTACAAGGGATGTGAAGGACCTCTTCAAGGAGAACTACAAACCACTGCTGAATGAAATAAAAGAAGACACAAACAAATGGACGAATATTCCATGCTCATGGATAGGAAGAATCGATATCATGAAAATGGCCATACTGCACAAAGTAATTTATGGATTCAGTGCCATCCCCATCAAGCTACTAATGACTTTCTTCACAGAATTGGAAAACTACTTTAAAGTTCATATGGAACCAAAAAGGAGCCTGCATTGCCAAGATAATCCTAAGCAAAAAGAACCAAGCTGGAGGCATCATGCTACCTGACTTCAAACTACACTACAAAGCTACAGTAACCAAAACAGCATTGTATTGGTACCAAAACAGATATATAGAGCAAGGGAACAGAACAGAGACCTCAGAAATAACACCACCCATTTGCAATCATCTGATATTTGACAAACCTGACAAAAACAAGAAATGGGGAAAGGATTCCCTATTTAATAAATGGTGCTGGGGAAATTGGCTAGCCATAAGTAGAAAGCTGAAACTGGATCCCTTCCTTACATTTTATACAAAAATTAATTCATGATGGATTAAAGACTTAAATGTTACACCTAAAACCATAAAAACCCTAAAAAAAAACCTAGGCAATACCATTCAGTACATAGGCATGGGCAAGGACTTCATGACTAAAACACCAAAAGCAATGGCAATAAAAGCCAAAATAGACAAATGGGATCTAATTAAACTAAAGAGCTTCTGCATGG
>NC_045443.1:124919778-125067867 GCF_002776525.5 Piliocolobus tephrosceles | reverse complement strand
CCATCAAAAAGTGGGCAAAGGATATGAACAGACACTTTTCAAAAGCAGACATCCATGCAGCCAACAGACACATGAAAAAATGCTCATCATCACTGGTCATCAGAGAAATGCAAATCAAAACCACAATGAGATACCATCTCACGCCAGTTAGAATAACAATCATTAAAAAGTCATGAATCTACAGATGCTGGAGAAGATGTGGAGAAATAGGAACACCTTTACACTTTGGTGGGAGCGTAAATTAGTTCAATCATTGTGGAAGACAGTATGGCGATTCCTCAAGGATCTGGAACTAGAATTACTATTTGACCCAGCCATCCCATTACTGGGTATGTATCCAAAAGATTATAAATCATGGTACTATAAAGACATGTGCACATGTACATTTATTGTGGCACTATTCACAGTAGGAAAGGCTTGGAACCAACCCAAATGTCTATCAATGATAGACTGTAAGAAAATGTGGCACATATACACCATGGCATACTATGCAGCCATAAAAAAGGATGAGTTCATGTCCTTTGCAGGGACATGGATGCAGCTGCAAACCATCATTCGCAGCAAACTGTCACAAGGACAGAAAACCAAACACCGTATGTTCTTACTCATAGGTGGGAACTGAACAATGAGATCACTTGGACACAGGGTGGGAAACATCATACACTAGGGCCTGTCAGGGAGTGGGGTTTCGGGGAGGGATAGCATTAGGAGAAATACCTAATGTAAATGATGAGTTGATGGGTGCAGCAAACCAACATGACACATACATACCTACGTATCAAACCTGCATGTTGTACACATGTAACCTAGAACTTAAAGTGTAATAATTTAAAAAAAGAAAACAAAGTAAGGGATGTTTCTTATGGGATCCTTAGAGGAAACCCATTTTCATTCTAAGAATCTTTTTTCCCCCTCAATTACCCAAGAGTAATGTTTGGCAAAAGTTTTAGTTTGGTAGTGAAAATATCATGCTCTAAAGACGACTTTTCATAAATGACATTTATAGACCATCTTGCAAATGTTAAAAATTAAGATGGCATAAAATGTCTGTTTTCCATTTCCAAGTTCATGTTTTCCTTAACTCTTGTGCACAGAGGCTGAATCATCACTGGGAGTCCAAGATCTCACATTTATCAGATTTTTGACTGCAAACTTCTTTTGCCTTTTGCCTTTGGTTCATAAGTTTCTTCTTCTGGTCTGTCTTCTCTCGTAACATATGAAATCACTTGCATTTTTCTTAATGCCATTACCATGATAACCTTGTGTAAGTCAACTTCTTTGCCTTCTTATAGATAGATACACACACTACTGGTGGTGGTGTACAGAAACGAATGGGTCTCAGAGGAAACAGCTGTAACATGTTCATTCACACACTCAGCATCTATCTATTGAATAACTTCTATGTGCCCAGCACTGTGCTGTCAGCAGAGACAGCAGGGAAGAGGCGACAGGTCCATGGTCTCAAGCAGGTTACCTTCAGGTGGGGAAGAGAGGTAAGAAATAACCAGGAGGTTTCCGAGAGTGGTAATTACTGTGAAGAAGTACATTATATAACAGAGCAATCTGGTGCGATTAATACAGTGTAAGTGACTTGATATGACGAGTCTAAGTAATGCAGCCATGTTGTAAATGTAGTGTACACAGTAGCACACATAGCAAATTAGATACAGGAAAATAGCGTAATACAGAGAGAGAGTGACCAGAGGCGGGTGCCAAGTTTAAATTAGGAATGGCTCAGGGAATGCATTCTGAGGAACGGCATTTGTGTCTAGCAACTGTGAATCCATTTTATGAATGGGAAGGAAATGAGGCATGTGGTGAACTTCACCTCCAGCACCTTCCCTCTCAGTATGAGACCATCATCTGGGCGCCCAGACTCCCCTGGCAGACTGAGATCTGGAACACGGAGTGAGCTAGATCAAGGGCTGGAGAATTTTAGTGGCTTCCAACAGAAGCTGAGAAACCAGAGAGAAGACTGTGGATCTGATGCTCCTGGGACTCAGAACCTTTATAACTCTTTATAAACGGGATAAACTGGTTCTCAGGGGTTCAGACCCCAGGAAAGCATCATCCACAATAGTTAGAAATGGTCTGGGCTTGGTCAGATGGATCTGACTTGCATTCTTACTAGCATTCTGATGTGAGAAAATTAAAATGGGAAGAATAACCGTGTCTATCTCATAGGGTAGTTAAGATGAAGTAAAATAATGCAATACTTAGAAGCACTGAGCACAAAACCTGGCCTTTAGGCGGTAGCTATAGTTACTTTTATTCTAATTTCCCTATTGTTCTTTCCTGTGTTATTCATTTCCATCTATTTGTGGGTGCCAACCAAGGTCCGTAGACTTCAGTACATTGGGTGAGGGTGTGGAGTCTGGAGTCAGACTGCCTGGCGTTACTCCTGGCTGTGACCCTTCTACCTGCATGACTCTAGACATGTTATTTAACTTCTCTGTTTCTCAGGTTCCTCACCTACAAATTGAGGATGAGAATTATACTTCATAGTTGTCCAGAGAATTCAATGAAATATATCTGCAAAGCACTTAAAATCATAGCTGGCAAAGAGTAAGCACTCAAAAAATATTGAAAATTTCTAGAAATTACTATTGTATTATTGCAAGTATGCTAAAATACTGAATCAAATATATTCCTGATGTATTGTAGATCAAACATAGCACAGCTTCCTTTCCAGCTGTGGGTCCACAGTGGGCATTCCTGAGTACGAGGTGACTCTCCTCCACAGCTGCAGAGCCCCAGAGGCCCCAAGTGGTTTCCCTCCTGAGGCTCTGCCATCATCTTGGGGTTTAGTGTTGTCTGGGTCTAACTGGAGGATGGTAAAGACAGCATGGAGGAGGCAAAACTACTTCTCAAAATCTTTGGGTCCAGAGGCAGCATGAATTACATGAATTATTTTTATATTTCTCCAATTCTATTGGTTAAAATGTCTCACGTGACTATGTCTACATGCAGCGGTACTAGGGAATGTAAGTCAAAGCAAGGCAGCACATGTGGCAAAGGGGGCCCATTTAAAAGCAAACAAACAATACACAAAAAAGCACTCAAATTATAGATAGATGATGATACTTGTGACAGAACAGCTACCTCTCCATCAAAATCATTCTTCCTCTTCCTTGCCTTGGGTAAGAACAAGGAGAAGAAAAAGAAGATAAGGAAGATGGAGGAGGAGGAAGGAAAGAGTAAGAAGGGGGGAATGAGAAGAAAGGAGAAAGTGGAGGAGACAGAAGAGGAACTGATGGTGTCCTTAGAGGCCTTTTGACACTTCATCAGCCACTGAGAAGAAGGTGGCACTTGAGGTTTATGGGCTCTGATCAGCCACAAGCAGGTTATACCATGCTTTGGTTTCTTTCCAGATCACCAGTGTGTGTTTAAGTGATGTTTTCTTTTTCTTGCAGAGGGCAGAAGCCCAAAACTAACCTGTATAGTCAAAAATGTCTAGCTGTTTCTTGTAGCAGATTGTGTCCGTAAGTGTCAATGAAGAGTAATTTCGGGGTGAAAAGATAAGATAAAACACTGATTACGGGACGACAGGTTTTCTCTGCTCAACAATCTTTGAATTATCCAGTAAACTTTGCTTCCAGAGTGGTATATTAATAACACACCTAAGCACATATTTTGTTGCTTAAGCTGAGAGGCATTTTCATGTTGAAGGGAAAGCTTTTGAAGATGGTGGTAGATTAACATAGCCCAAATATCTTGACATCCCCAATAGGAAGAAAGTAAAACTAAGTTTCCTGATCTAAGGAGTCCAAGAAATTAAATTCTCTCTGTTCTATTGCTGAAGTACTGCAGAAACTGCTTTAGACAGAAGGATACCAGAGAAGAAAAACATTGCCGAATGTTTAAACTTTATTTTATTTTTTGAAAAAAGAAGCATGATGACATAGTCCAAAATCAAACAACATAAAAAATACACATTGAAAAGTTTATCCTCACCCTATCTACTTCCATCAATTTCCTTCCAATTCTCTTTGTAGTGTTTTTTCATTTTACTTCTTGTGTTTTTTAAATAAAATAAAATAGTAATATACATTATTATACCTTTTTCTCTTTCATTCTTTCATTAAATGGAGTATGCTGTATACACAGTGCTGCACTTGTTCGGTTTTTTCATTCTGCAATAAATCCTGGAGGCTTTCCATGCCACTACCTAGAAAGCAAACTCATTATTTCACAGCCACTGTGTGTTTCAGGGTGGGCTTGTTCCTTAGGTGTTCCTGAGTATTTTATTCCGCTTTTTCCATTAAAAGCTTGCTTTCCCTTTACCCCACTCAAAGCAAAACACAATCATGTAACTGAGATGTGGTCCACACTTCACCATTTCCAAATTGCTCTGATGTGATGCTTAGATATTAGCTTTGTGAAGCTGAGAATGAATACCCTCTATTCCAGTTGCAGGGCCTAAGACTCATGCCTGAGGTCTCTGCAGCCAGTGGCAGAGGCAACTACAAAGCTCCCCTAACCTCTCCACACCACCATCATGCCTCTGCTCTCAGGGACATCATAGGAAGGCCAGGTAGTCGATGGTCCCTCTGTTGGCAGCTTCTTCAATACCCCCTCACACGCAAGGATCTTGATCTGAGATATCATCCATGCTGCTTAATTCCTGGATGGTTTTGGGTCGGAGGTCAGGCCTTTCACAAACTTGATTCTACTTGCTTTGATTCAAGATTCCATTAACAACAGAATGGGCAGGAAACCACATTGCAAAGTCTTCTCTTCAGGTTATAAATAGTGAGTTTGCCAGTATTCAACCTTCCAAGAAAAAGGGAGAATAGAGGAAGTGAGGAACCCATTAGACACACATGAAACTACAGCTATTATTGTGTTTTAATATTTTTGTAATATCTCCCTCCCATTTTCTAAAATATAAGCTTCCCAGGCACAGAGGATAAATCTGTTTCACTCACCACTCCTTCCCCAGAGCATAGAACCTGGCCTGGCCCTCAGTAGGGCTCATAGAAAATATCTATTGATCAATTCATGATAAAGAGGAGGAAGCAGAGTCCTTTGGGCCTTCAAAAAGAATGTTTACTGGATCTGGGTGGCAGCCCACAGAGGCCAGGAGTGCCCTGCACCTATCTGGGGCTGGGAGGACAGCGTAGGTCTCCATCACCTTCTCTTGGGACCACCTGTATTTATACACCTAATTCCAGTATTCCCATTGCCTTTACATTGCAGCCAAAAGCCTGAAGCTGTGCTTCCTCCCTGGGCTGCTGTGGTAGGTGGGGAATGGGTTGTATGAGAGTTTTTGCTCCACATCTTTCATCTCTCTCTATTGTCATCTCTCCCTGGTACCTGAAAAATGGCATGCCTTTTCTGGGTCAGAAGAGGTAATTAAAAATAACTTTTCATTGCTGGTTACTGAACAGGAAGCCTCTGACTCAGTCCATTAACAAATCAGAGTGGGAAATCTGATTTGTATGAATGAAGCTTTCACATCTAAAGGCAAAGGAATTGCTGAGGAGGGTGTGTTTGGAGGAAGATTGTGTGCACTTTGCTTTTTAAGATGCATGTCACTCTGCAAAAATATCACAACAATGCAAGACAGTTCAATAGCTTAACTATTATAGTCAAACATTTTCTTTTTGAGCCAGAGTCTTGCTCTGTCGCCCAGGCTGGAGTGCAGTGGCACGATCTCTGCTCACTGCAAGTCCACCTCCCGGGTTCACGCCATTCTCCTGCCTAAGCCTCCAAAGTAGCTAGGACTACAGGTGCGTGCCACCATGCCTAGCTAATTTTTTGTATTTTTAGTAGAGATGGGGTTTCACCATGATAGCCAGGATGGTCTCAATCTCCTGACCTCGTGATCCACCTACCTCGGCCTCCCAAAGTGCTGGGATTACAGGCCTGAGCCACCATGCCTGGCCAGTTAAACATATTTTTAAGCCTATTTCTGCCTAGTGCTATAGGCCTTGGAGGTGCAAAGGTGAATCAAAGAGACATAGAGTTCACAGGTGTCTACAGAGTTAGGGCACAAAACAAATACATGATATTGAATATGGTATAATACATCTTAAAATAGACCTCTGACATGATGTGGCTGTGTCCCCACCCAAATCTCATCTTGAATTGGAGCTCTCATAATTCCCACATGTTGTAGGAGGGACCCAGTGGGAGGTAATTGAATCATGGGAGCGGGTCTTTCCTGTGCTGTTCTCGTGATAGTGGAGAAGTCTCATGAGATCTGGTAGTTTTACAAAGGGGAGATCTGGTCTCGTGAGATCTGGTTTTATAAAGGGGAGTTCCCCTACGCAAGATCTCTTGCCTGCTGCCTTGTAAGATGTGACTTTTTTCTTCCTTCACCTTCCACCATGATTGTGAGGACTCTCTGGCCACACAACCATGGAACTGTGAGTCAATTAAACCAAAATTACCCAGTCTTGGCTATGTCTTTATTAGCAGAATGAGAACAGACTAATCCAACCTGTTTTACTTCCATTTATATGGTAGCTCTAAAACTTCATTTATCCACATACCACTTTCAAGATACTTCCTTTTTTAAATACCACCTTTATTATTGTTCCTGTTAAGCTCTTTAATCCTTATTTAAATTAGGATGCTTATCTCACTGACACAGAAAACCAAGTAGTACAATCCACCATGTAACAAAAAGTCACCTAAAGATGAATTTGGAAAAAATGAACTGATACTATTAAAAATCTGAGTAGATACTATGGTCTGCTTATGTCTATGAGTAAGTTTGTCTTTATTAACTAATGAAGAACAGCAAGGGTTAGAGAACTATTGAAGACATTCCAGCACTGCAAAGAGACTTTCTCCTAATATCATTGAAAGGATTGAGAATTAAAATGGGAATAACTTTTCCCTCTGTTTTTAAATGCTGTGTTCCTTTGCTACCTATAATTTTCTCATCTAAAATTATTTGTTTTACCCATTGAAATATTCACCTTGCACTTTGGGAAACCCAAATTGCTGTTACTATGCGGCGAAAATTTTCCTATCACTTAGAGCTGCAGTTCTAAGGAAGGAAGAAAGAAGCCATGATCGGCAACAGGAAAGACACATTTCAGATGTTTTAGCAGTAATACAAGTAAATGGTTCTCAAAGTGTGCAATAGACAAGCCTCACCCTGGGAAAACCACCTTCACGATCATGGTATCTACCATGCCAGGTAAGTGTAATTCTCAGACCTTACAAGGAGGCAGAACAGCATATTGTAAGGAAGCTGGGTTTCAAAAGTGAAATGAAGCTAGATCCCAGAGTGCTAATTGGCAATTGTCTGGGCCACCGATAAGCCTCTCTGAGCCTTGGTTTCTTCTTGCAAAAATAAGGATGTACTTCATACCTGTTGAGAAGATGAATGGATTTAGCTGTAGAAAGGAAGAGTTCACAGCAGGCAGTCTACCTGGGCATAGACCCTGCTTCTACAGACCACCATCTGTGGATGGGTAGCCTCTCTTCCCCATGCCTTGGTTTCCTCATCAGTAACATCAGAGAAATAATCCAACCATACTCTTTGGAGCTCTGTGAAGCTTACATGGGTTAAATATGCATGGTTATCATGTGCTGCTGGGGAAGTTGATGTCAGCTCTCTTCCTTCCATGAGCACATGGAACAGGGCACCCAGCAGGTCTCACTCAGCACCCATGAATCACTCCTCTTTCTCCCCTGACAAAATCCCCAGATACTAAACACACAGACTAGGCAGTAGCAACTAAAGTGTTCTCATAAAGGGACACAGGACAGCTACTTCTTGAGGGGAAGGTTCTGGAATTGCAGAGCCAGAGAGGCTGTTTCAGGGTGGGTTCTGGACAGGTGAGGGTCAGAGCAGAGCATGAGGCAGAGTGAGAGGAAGGGCTGGATTCCTGTGGAAGGAAGAGAGAAACCAAGATAGGCAACATGAGAGACACATTTCAGATGTCTTAGCAGTAATACAAGTAGCTTAGCTCAGAAAGCAGTGAGTTTTGATTAGGGCAGGATAGTGGAAGGAGAGGGTTCCTCTGGCAACCTTAGGGCCATGAGCTCAGGAAGTTGCTTCTGTACAGACTAGAGGGCCTCAGCCAACAAAGAGGGTTACGCAATGATGGTGCAGCAGCCCACACAATGATCATTACTATCCCATAGTAAACGTCTACCTGCCTGCTGGCAGGACTATGAGCAGAAAAGAGATGAACACC
Organism: Piliocolobus tephrosceles; assembly: GCF_002776525.5. Classification (NCBI taxonomy): domain Eukaryota; kingdom Metazoa; phylum Chordata; class Mammalia; order Primates; family Cercopithecidae; genus Piliocolobus; species Piliocolobus tephrosceles. The sequence continues at coordinate 125,059,708 of NC_045443.1, read as the reverse complement.
ATTCCTTTAAACAGTTTATTGCAATTCTGCTATGTTTGAAACTTTAATCCTAGTTGATGGGAAAATGTTATTCTTTGAACATTCAGTGTCTCCAGATGGGCTGTTTTGAGTTATTGTCCCTTAATTAAATGAAGTTCTCAGATAATGTACTGTTAATTGTTATCATATATTTTTACCAATAAGGGAAGCAAATGGACCAAGACAATACTTTCCAAACTCCCTTTTTAATTGTCAAGTGTAATGGAATTGGAGCATAATACTTTCCTAAGCAATTCCCACAAGTGCATGCATTGAGCCAAGGGCTGGGAGAGCGCTTTTTTGGGAGCCCTGAGTTAAGGAATTCACAGTGCTTATGAGGGGCCGAGATGCACGAGCCTCCTCGCCTACATCTCAGGTCTTCTTGCCACTCTCAGACTCCATCCTGGCTGAGAAGACGGTGATTGTCCTGGATGACTGAGTCACCGTTGTGGAGCTGGGAGTGCAGCTCGTAGCTGGCATGTCTCTCTCCCTGCAGCCTCACCCGGCAGACAAAAGGGCCATCGTCTCCACAGGCGCTGCCCTGGATGTTCTTCAGTCCCCACAGCAGGTGAGCGTCACCGGGGCCCTGCCTCCCTGGTCAGTGGAGACGACTTTTGTCTTGGTTAGCACATCCTGTGAAGGAGAGCAGGAGTCCTCATGCCTAGGACTGGGGATTCTTGAAGCTTCTTGCTGCTTATCCAGGTGGCCCTGTCTCTGAGAAAAGTATTCAGTGGCTTAGACACATTTCCTCTTCAGTGCTTTTCCACGCCGACCACATCCCCATATGCCATTTGCTTTCCCCTGGGCTTATCTGTGTGAGGCACAGCCTGCTGCTAGACTGTGACCAAAGGATCACATGTTTTCGCTTTTGCCAAAGCAGGTTGTTTGCAATGCTTAGAAATTCCATTTCAGCTACTTGAACAAGCATGGCTAATAGACACTAAATTGCTACTGTTTACAGCAATTATTGTCAACTCTAAAATTCTCTCTCATCTTTAAACGCGTACAAATCATTTTTGAAGATACCAGGGCCACTTTGCCATTCAGGCCAGCCAGTCTCATAATCCATTTTCCTGAGTCCTTCCAGCCAGTGGGTGTTTTGCTTCATCAGCACCAGCTTCCTAATGAAGAGCGTTCAAAGTAATATTATCTTGAACACCTGATTAGTTGCACCTGAAATTGATTCAGATAAATTGCCTGATCTTTCTAAATGTTTTTAAAAAGGTCAAAGTCAAATCTGTTGTAGGTATGCAATAAATTAATTTACACTTTCACGCATTTATGAAAGTCTATTATTTGTTCCTCATACCAGTAAGGTTATAGCACATTATTGATGCCAGTTCAAGGAATGACAAGAACTGTTCAAGATGATAAAACATGAATGTCTATTTTTCTCAGACTATGTATTTAGAGAACATTTCATTGTAAATCGTTTTTGTATTTTTGATTTGTAGGAACCTGATTATAACATAATACTTCTGTTTCATTTTCCTTAGGAAGTAATAGTAAGTTCTTGAATTTTGTTCAGTGACGGTTGGTGACACTTTTAGACATTTATGATTCCAAGGATTTTCCATTTATTGTCTCATCATTGAATGACATGGTGGTGTCTGTCCAGGTTCAAACCTTAAGCTCAAATGGTTGTGATTGCAGAGGACCCTTAAGTTAGACATAATGATTAGTGAACCTGTCAGAAGACCAACAGGAGGAGTGTTCTTACCCCGAGTAAAGAAAACTTAAAGGTCAAATTTGAACCAAGTAGTAATAAACACCAAAGATTTTTGTGTTGTCTTATTTTTACACTTAGACAGTAAGCATTTTTAATTGAAATTTTCTTAAAGAGGCAGGAGAGATATTGAAAGCATAAATCGGGAATATAAAGACCACCTCAGTGATTCCTAGAGCACAAAGCAAACCAGGAGAGAGTGGTCCAGGAATGGTTCCACCATGGCATGCCTGTTGACCAAGAGGAAAGTACCAACAAAAGCACAACCCCCCAGCCTCCTGTGGGGGTTCAGTGAGGATAGTGGGATACATTGTAAAGTAGACACAAACCTTCTTGGAAGGCCAGAAGGTTTTGCAAAAGTCTTGGGGAAAGGTTATGGCTGAAGGCAGCCGAATCGACTTTGAGCTAATAGCAAGGGTAAACAACAAAGGAATGTAAGGGAGTTTATCTAAATAGCTTGTTTACTTATGTGATCCTAAGACAAACCTTTGATCATCCATAGGACTACTGTCTCCAGGGGAAGGTGACAAGATTAATTACCCACAGGTGTGTTGACTCAAAGCCTTTGTCATTAAATCTGTACTAAATAAATGGAAATGTTGCTGGCTTATCAAGGTGATGCTGCAAAATCAGAGCAGAGCCCCTTATTTGGACTGAGAGGCAAAATACCTGTGTCAGTGTACGTCTCTCATCCATCGCTGGGTCAGGGTCTGCATGTTGGACTCCCACAGCTTCTCATGGATGGAAATAATAAGTTACTCAAAAGTGGTGGTCCAGGTGCCTTCACAAGTTTCTCCACTCAAGGGATATCACCAGATCCTAGTAGTTCTGGTGACCATACAGTGACCTCAAGGGGGCTAATGGACTTGGAGATTGGCATGTATGCCCTGTTCTGTGTGGGGGTGCAAGGACCCTTCCCCCCCCCCCCACACACACATAAACATATATATATAAGTGTGTGTCTGTGTGTGTGTGCACACATGTGTGGCTGTGTGTGAATACTGAAGATCTGGATAATAACCTAGTTAGTGAGATCAACAGTGACTGTCAAATGTTCTCAGATTTGGTTGGTATGGATGTTTTTGAGCATAATAGGATCATACCAAGTATTTTTCTGTTCTAAATATTTTCTGCCTATAATGAATCATGGATTATATCACCTCTTTTTGGCTAGTCAGTGTAAAACTATTAGTTACTATGTCCATAATATCTAAACTAAACTGTGGGAAAATATAAATTAATAAGTCTTGAAGTCCAGTTTTCTGAGTGTCATGCATCTGCCTGAATCATCTCTCGTTTCATGACCGAGATATCCAAATTATCAATCTTGATAACTAACCTGAGCCAAAAAAACATTTATAAAACCCTTCCCTTCCCTTCCCACAGGAATGGAAAGTTCAAACTCCCCGTGAGAGAGGCGCCAGCAAGCCTCTTGAGAGGGCACCGGGCTTGAATTCTGTGGTCGCGCAGAGCAAAGTTCAGAGGCTAAATGAAAACCACAGGACGTGGAAAAATTGAAAATGAGCAAACACCATATCCAGGGTCCAAATGTGCTGTGTTGGACGCCAGAGAACAGGGACTAAGAAGCAGCTACCACAACAAAGAACTAGCACTTAAGCACACAGGTGGGTTGCATTTGAGAGAAAGCAAGAAGGAAACTGGAAGAAACTTCCAGAAGACAATACTTGGCAAACCCTAGAAAACACTGTGTATACCAAGAAATGGAAAAATCGACTTGGTAGCTCTTTTAAATTGCACACTTGCAACGTTAAATTTCCAGAATATAAGTACTCTTAAAATCTAACAGGAAAGTGAAAAATAGAAAACATAAATGCAGGGAGAAAATTTGATTTTTGTTTTGTCTTATTTTTACACTTAGACAGTAAGCATTTTTAATTGAAATTTTCTTAAGATAATTATAGCTCTACATGCAATTTTAAGAAATATTTCTGAGACATCCCTCCCATATGTTTCCCCAATGATAACATCATATAAAACTTTAGTAAATATCTCATCCAAGATAATGATTTTGATACAACTTGCAGATCTTATTCAGATTTCCCCAATTTTTCCTGTACTCATTTAAGTTCTATAAAGTGTTATTGCCTTTGTAGGTTTAGGTATCCAACAGCACTGTGGAGATAAGAAACAGTCCCAGCGTTACAAGGATCCTCCATACTCCATCTTATAACCACACAAACATTCCCATTTCCCCTGTTCACAGCCCATGGGAACCACTAATCTACACATCTAAAATTTTGCCATTTCAATAATGTTATATAAGTAAAATATGTTGTGTAAGTAATTTACTTATATATGTTATATAAGTAATAATAAGCAATAATGTTGTACAAGTGAAATCATACAGTATGTAACCTTTTGACACCAGTTTTTTCACTCAACATAATTCTCTGGAGTGCACATCTTTACTATGTTGAATCTTATAATCCACGAACAGAGAAGTTTCTCTACTTACCTATGTATTTTATTTCTTTAACTAATATTTGGTATTTTTCACCATACAGATCCTGTATCTATTTTGTTAATTTTATGCCTAAGTACTTTTCTTTCTTTGGAGTGATTTTAAAAGATATTGTATTTTTAAGTTAGATTTCTTCTTGCTTCTTGTTAGTACATAGAAATAAAAGTGATTTCTGTGTGTTAATCTTGTATCCTACAGCCATGGTAACTCACTCACTTGTTGGTGATAGGCACTTTTTAAAAATGATTTCTTTTTTTACATACGTAGAGGTCATGTTATCTGCAAATAGAGTACTTCCTCCTTTGCAATATGTATGGATTTTGTTGTTTCTTGCCTTGTTTCAGTGTCTAGAGCCTCCAGCATTATGTTAAATAAGACTGATAAAGGTATAAATCCTTGCTGTATTTATGATTTAAGGAGGAAAGCATTAAGTATTTCATCGTTAAGTACAATGCTAGCTGTAAGATTTTTTGTAGATGGTTTTATATAAACCTGGAAGCAATTTCCCACTATTACTAAACTTGCCAAGGTATATATGTACGTATTTTTAAATGGATCAGTGTTGGATTTTGTCAGATGCTTTTTCTGAGTCCATCAACAGGATTGTATGATTTGTTACTATACTACTAGCATGTTGCTATGGTGGATTACATTAATTGAATTTGAATGTTGAACCATCTTGCAGATCTGGAGTAAATTCATTTTTGATCACAAAACATTATTGTATTTATATATAGCTGGATTCAGTATGCTAATATTTTTTGGAGGATTTTTGCATTTAAGTTCTTTTCTGGTACCATTGTGTGGTTTTGATATCAGGGTAATACCAGCCTCAAAAATGAGTTGGGAAGTGTTCCTTCTTCTATTTTCTGGTAGAGATTGTATATAATTCATATCAACTTACCTCTAAATGTTGATAGAATTATTTAATGAAATTATCAGAGCCTGAAACTGTCTTTGTCAGAAGGCTTGTAATTATAAATCCAATTACTTTAATGGATACAGAGCTATTCAGATTGAGTGAGGTTTGGTAGTTCTTTCAGAAGGTGATTAATAATTTCTTGTAAGTTGTTAAATTTATGAACTTAAACCTGTTTATGACGTTCTTTAATATCTTATTAGTGGCTGCAGACTTTGTAGTGATATTCCCTATTTTATTCCTGTTATTGGTGTTTTGCATTTGTCTCTTCTTTGTCAGTGGTTTTAGAAGGTTACTCATTTTTGGTTTTTAGAAGAACCAGCTTTTTGTCTCAATGGACTTCCCTATTGGTTTTCTATTTCAATTTAATTGATTTCTGCACTTCATTATTTCCTTCCTTCTGCTTGCTTTGAGTGCATTTTGATCTCTTTCTAGGTTCTTGAGGAAGGAACTTAAGTTACTGATTTGAGACCTTTCTTCATTTTTAATGTGAATATTTTGTGCTATACATTTTCCTCTCAGCACTGCATTGCCTGCATCTCCAATATTGAGATATGTGGGTTTTCATTTTCATTTAGATATATACATTTTTAAATTTCCATTGACTCCCTTTTTGACCCATGAATTATTATGTGTGTGTTATTAAATTCCCAAATATTTGAGCCTTTCCCTGTTGTCATTCTGTTATCGATTTCTCTCCTCTCTCATTCCAGGTTTTAAAAATTTGTTGAGACTATTTTCATGGAGCAAGATGTGGTCTATCTTAGTGAATATTCTGTGGGTACTTGAAAAAAAAAAAAAGCAAAGCATTTTCTGATTCCGGCTGGAGTACAGTAAGTGTTTTTAAGCTTGACAAATTTTATTTTAAAAAGTCTGCTTTTGTGCATTTTGATCGACATTCTTCTTTACTTCTTTTAGAAAATTATCTTCCTAATGTTGGGATATTGGGATCAGAGCAAAGGCTCTATCCATCAGAGAACTATCCAGGCCAATAGCAACAACCACAAAGGGCTGTTTTATCTGAACCTTACACAAAACTTGGAAATTTTTTATTTGTTTGTTTGCTTGTTTGTCTTGAGACAGGTTCCTGTTGCCCAGGTTGGGGTGCAGTGGTGCCATCACAGCTCACTGCAGTCTCAACTTCCTGGGCTCAAGTGATTCTCCCACCTCAACCTCCTGAATAGGTGGGACTACAGGTGTGTGCCACCATGCCCAGCTAATTTTTTGGAGAGATGGGATGTTTCCGTGTTGCCAGGCTTATCTTGAACTGCTGGCCTCAAGTGATCTCCCCACTCAGACCTCCCAAAGTGCTAAGATTACAGGTGCAAGCCAGGGTGCCCAGCCTGGACAACTGTTTTTATCCAGCCAAATCATGCTATAACATATTTTCAGTTCTCTATTTCAGGCTTCAAATTGATATGACAAATGCTTTATAAACTCAGAAATTATATTTTCCATTAAAACCACAGCTGTAAAATGTAACACGTATCTTTTGTTCTTCTGTAAAGGGATAACTTTAAATGAATGGTGAAAAAGCTATGCTAAACTATCCATTGCAGATTTGTGCTAGTGTGCTATAAGAAATGCATGGAAAAACTGGGGCTTGTGTAGTAATTTAAATCAACATGTAGCTTAAGTGCATTTTAAAAGCAGAGCAAAGTTGAAAGATTTAAATATTCGGATATCTCCCTCTAAAATATTTAAACCAATGGGGGAAAAAACATTGAGTAATAATATTATGAAATATGTGACATAAGAACTTTGTCCTAGAAAGTACCCATGTTAGGACTGTTGATGGGACCACCAGGGTCATAGTGATCTTTCTCTGCATGGCTTTCAAATTTCCTTCTCCTTTTGCTGAACGTTACTTCAGAAATAAAGTGACCCCATTTTCCAGAATAAATGCACCTTTTAAGCATGGGGAACTTATTATTTTTAGCATGGAAATAAATCTTGAAATTTTCAGTTGTCTAATTATTTTACCCCCAAATATCCCCTTTTGAATTTCAACATTTTATTATAGGGGAGAAAAAGTAGTATCATTTCCTCACCCTTCACAAGGGTCACAGCTAACAACCCTGTAACAAAAGATATATTAGCAAGAGAAAAGCATATTCATTTATTTAATCCAAGTTTTACATGTTACAAGAGCCTTCAGAAAGTAAGAGCCGAGGATCCAGGAAAACTGCACAGCCCTGTAAAGTATGACTGGAAAAAAGGGGGGTGTGGCCTAATGGCAATCAATGAGGGACTTCGTGAGGACTTTGTGTTCGATTCTTCTAGGTTTCTCTGTGTATCCTTCCCTTCCCTCCAGGAATGGACACCAGCAAATGGGCCAGGACACCTGTCACACGAGGGTCTTGTGAGCTACTCTCAGGGGGCGTAGGTCAGAGAAATCCCTTATGGCCAGCTTTTGCATACCAAAGTGAGGGACAGTCTGAATGACCCTCTTGTTTCTGCAGCTTTCTCAGTTCTCAAGGTGCCACATTTTGCAGTATCGTGTTCTGAGCCCTGGCAGCTCATACACAGTCAAATTGTACGTATATCCATATACATACACACATAGATACACATACACACACACATATATATAATACACACACACGGAGAGACACATATGTAACTATTTGTATATTTTACAATTCATCTAGATTTTTTTACATCCTTCATGCAAAATTTGAAGTAATTAAAATATTACAAAAGAGGAACGTTCATTAACAATTGCAAACAACTATACTGTCTAAAAACCTGTCATCTTTTCTCCTAGCAGGCTGGGGAAAACTTCTTTCCAGATGCCTCAAGAAAAGGGCTTCTGTTTCTCACAGTCCCATCCAGGGTCAAATGGTGTTGACAGTCAGTGCTGACAAGCATGATGCTGCAGATGCTTGAGAGCCTTTGACCTCTGTCCACCCTTTGGTCTTGCTTGTCAATGACTTGGTTATGTGTATGCATTTGGGGCAGGGGCTTTGTACAGGGTCAGGGACCCGGGTGCTGAGGTTTCCAGAACAGGCAGAGCTCTGAGACATAAGGAAACCACAGGGCAGGTGGGGATTCTGTTTGGGAAGCTGACATAGATGTTTCAGCTGAAAGTCGGGCCGCGCATTTGCCAAGTCCCTAGAGGCTCACTGTTGGGGTGTGAGTGTATTTCTTGAAACTGCCAGAGTCATGTTTGCCACCTTAGCAAATGTCACTCCTTGCTTTCAGGATGAATAGAGATGCCTCTTTGGCACTAACTTGACTTGTCATAATAAATGCCTCATACTGAGTCTGCACTTTTTTCCAGGCCTTACAAACATCATTTAATTAATTGGATAAAAACACAGGAGTTGGCTTTGTGAAATCGAGGCTGTGGAGTAGCAGGCTTTCCTGTCACTAAACTGTTGGCAGTATAAGAATCAAAAACGCACTCCCAAGTGCACAAACCCAGCCCCATCAGAATTATTTCTCGCCCTTTGGCTGTTTTTCACTAACAGCTTCCTCCTCCTCTTTTCACTGGGAACATGGGAGAATTGAGCCACAGAAGTCAGCGGGTTCTCTCCAGATCTCAGCACGCAAGTGTACAGTTTAGTAAAACCAGTTTCAAAGAAGGAAAAAAAGAAAGTTTGAAATAAGATGAAAAGAATGAATCCCTTAGATGAGTTTTGAGTAAATGCAAACACAACATTAAAAATGTATTTGTATATTGAAATTCTTAGTACCTCTTGATTTTTTTACTGTTTTATATAATTTACATAAGTCATACTGGATTTTTGGAATTTGCTTTTAGATTTTTACAAGCAATGTAGAAAGAGAAGAAAACACGTTAACTGGTTGCTGTGTTGATAGACTATTCTTTGCCTATCACTTTTCACATGGGAAATAATGATCAAAGTCCATTAGGGAAAATGCTCTCCTAATAGATGAAATTGATAACGTTATCAATAGACAAAACCAGGTAATATTCATGCTGTATGAGATGCCGTCAATTTTTTTTTTTTTTTTTTTTTTTGGCTTTAACTGTTGTTTGGAAACAGTTTTTAAATATAAAGCATTTTTTATTTCATTTTAAGATATCAGTGAGATATAGAAAAAACACAGTGCATTTATTAATCTATGCTGTCCATTCAGATAAATCACATTACAAAGACAGATGCTGCTTTGGAAGTGGGGGTCCATGTGAAGCTGACTTTCCCACCCATTTGAACAGATTTTATTTCTTTGGGATAACTTACATCATTTCTTAAACTGCCACTTTCTTTTAGTTTGTTGGGCCAAAGAACACATGCCAGTTTGAGGGTTAAATCTCCGTTTACTAATTTTATTTATAAGGTTAGAACTGAAATGAGCTGCTTCTTTGTTCTCAGTTGCTCTGAAACTAAGCCTGATTCACCAAAGGAAGTAACACCTAGGGCAAGTGTGGGAACTCGTGGTTGATGCGGTTACTTCCCTTACAAACGCTTCCTTAGAGAGGGTGCCCATCACCATCACTTTAGGATCTCTTGTATCCTTGTGGATTCCCACCTAGTACAAGCATTTTCTGTTCCTGTAACCACTGTAGGCTGATGAGGAGCACATAGCTGGCACTGATAAGCACAGATCTCCAGGTACTCAACCCTCTCATTTCATTTTCCCTGTGGTGGCAGTTTCTTCTGGACACCTCTGGAAATGTGCATGGGACCCACTGCATCTCAGTTGCTCTGGTGCAGTAAATCATCCTGCAGCAGCCAGCTCACAGGCCAACTTCGAATTAGTGTAAAATGTCACCATTATTGCCATCCCAGCAACTCTAACGTATCCGGGCTTTTTACATGTCCTACAACATAGAGCAGGCTTTGGAGTGTGTCTTCCTCCTTAGAGCCAGTGAAAGGCAGCCCACAAGATACCGGCCTGTGCTATAGGGTCAAGGGCCCAGGGTGCTGAGTGCTATAGGGAAAGAGTGAGTCTCATCCTATTCTCTGTAATTTGAGGTCCTTTGTCTTTAAGGCTTTAACCAAATCATACTGGAAGAATTTCTCTGAGAGTTTCTTATCAGTCCTGGTAAGCTGGAGATTTCTTACTCAAACAGAATTCGTTCCATAGGAAAGGGTCCCCTCTGCTCCTCAATGTTAATGATCCTTCCCAAGTATTGATTGGATGGGGGCCTCAGGCCTGTGCTAACCACAAAGGATCTCCCTCTTCCGTGATCACAGTAGTCACGTATCTCATTGCCAAGTCATTATCTCTTATTATAAACAATCATCTGAGGAATATTCTTCAGTACGACCTGGGTTTTCTCAGGAAGTCAGTGTCTGTTTCCCTTCCCTCTCCACCAGTTCCGTGTTTCCCAATGGGCAGGTGTGCCTTTGACCATCAGTAAATCTCCAGTAACAGGTCCCAGTACCTCTGCACTCCCCCTGGAGAACAGTGACACCTGTGACCTCGATATTCAACTTGGGAACAGCAATTTAATACAAAAGGAGCATCATTTTAATTGACAATCACTGAACGTTTGGCAGAGGAATCATCCCATGACAGTGCGGGGAGATACTGTGACCATGATGTGGCCATGATGGCGTTTGACCTCTAAGCAGGGGTCACAGTGGGAGTGTGTCCCAGCTGCTGAAGGTGATTTCACTGGCAAGACTATGAACAGTAGAGCCCCACGACTGACCACCTGCGGGGGCTGGCACTGTGCCGTACACCTGGCACAGGTGTGTTGTTCTGCTGCAACCTTCAAAGTAGACACTAAAGGCAATAACACAATGGCAGTGTGATTTGCAGCATTTGCCTGGGAACATTAATATTGGTGCCCCTCAGCATTACTCAGAAGGCTCTTCCCTAGACTTTCCCCAAGACCCCCTTTCAGTCTGTTTTAGCCTCTGCTTCAGTGTCTTTTCCAAAGAAACCTTCCCTGATGCTCTGTCTAAAGGACCACCCACTTCCCTTCAGCTCCAGTGTTTTTCTCCCTGGGGCAGTGGCCAGCTGATTTTGTAGTAGATATGGGTGTGCTTATTGAATTCCTCCCACTAGCCTGGGGTCAGTGGGTTCACAGCCATTGTGCCCGGAAGAGTGCCCGGCACACAGTAGGCCTTCGGACTGTTTGCTGAATGGATCCCTGCTGCCTGTGTTCATTTCTTAAAGAAACAGTGGATTGTCGGACTTCCTTAAAGCACAGCCTGAGATGGGACAGATGATTTACTGAGGGTTGAGGTTTCTCAGAAGAAATGTGAGTGACACAAAAAAGGGAAGAGATGCGGAAGGGACTGATGGAGCCTGGGAGAGAAGCAGGACGAAGATGTCGGCCTGGCTGAAGGCCAGCTGAAGTTGATTCCACTGGAGCGTCACAGTGTGAATGCCTCCAGAGTGTGAACACCTCCAGAGTGTGAACACCTCCAGAGTGTGAATACCCCCAGAGTATGAATGCTTCCAGAGTGTGAACGCTTCCAGAGTGTGAATGCCTCCAGAGTGTGAATACCTCTAGAGTGCGAACGCCTCCAGAGTGCGAATGCTTCCAGAGTATGAACGCCTCCAGAGTGTGAATGCTTCCAGAGTGTGAATGCTTCCAGATTGTGAATTCCTCCAGAGTGGTCTCGTCTTAGGTGAGGGTTTCACCTTCTGCATCCTAACATTGGGCAACTGTTGCCTTCAGGCTACTCCTGAGGGATAGTGTAACCTCCATGGCATTTCTAAGAGGGGTGGCTGGGGTTGTCAGGAGCCATCCTCAATAGTTGGACAAGGCTGTGGCCCGTTGGCTGCACTGTGGACATCAGCGGATAGGTCCAGAGACCCAAAATGGGATCTGGGTGGGAACTCAAGAGCACCCACTAGACTGATTTTCTGAGTAAACCTATTTGTTGAGCAGCTATGGTATTGGGAGAAGAGAAATAGACAGGAACTCTTAACATAAAGTCTGGGACCCCTAGGGCATTATTCAGAGGGGTTTCGGAGGGCCTACTTGTCTTCTGAAGTTCAGCTGAGAAGCTTCCCATGCTGAGAAGTAGAGCATGGCTTCCTGATTAGTAGTTCTGAATCTTCCACTGAATTCTAAAAAGGATCTGTGGCCCATGGGAACGTCACTGACCTCTCTAGGCTGAAGGTTATCACCCGGTTATGCACAGTCCTCTAAATAATGACATTTGACATGCATTTGTTGAATGACTGGTACACCCATCTTATTACATGCTGGAGATCCATAGCATCCATGCTCTGGATCTTGAGGCCAAGTACATCCTTCCATTTCACACACCATGCTGGCAGTCTCATCGTGCCACACGTTTGGGCATATTTCTAGACTTGTCTGAACATCTGAAGAAAGAAAACCATTTGGAATATGTACATTAAATTATCATAATAAGAGCTGCAAGGCAGTGCCTTAATTTAATTCTTCCTGGTATGTTAAATCCTGTTTTCTTCTTCATTTTGCAGTTGAAGAAATTGAGCCTTAAACGTTAAAACAAACTGGCAGAGGCCACACCATGGCAGGTGACAGCTGGGATTTGAGCCCAGGCAGCCAAATGCCATGCAGCCCACTCTCCTAAACCCTGTGTGCACCAAGTCATTCCTCAAACGCTGAAGAGCTGTATATGGTAAAGGAGATTGGAAGGTGGAAGTAACACATTGCAAAGTGTCTCATCTTACAGACTATTTCACTGTGACATTTCTTTACAGAGATTTGATTGTGCCAAGCTAGCTTCTTAAAGGCCAGGGAGAAGAGACACTTTAGGTTGATTTATCAGGTGTCTCAGCCACTGAACACCAAGTAGAAATGAAAATAAAGCAACTTGAAAGGCAAAGTGGTATCGGCCAGAAAATGAAGTCCATTTTGACAATTTCTCCAATGCACTGCTTTGAAGAACTCCTCTATTTTGTAAAGTGAGTCAGTCTCCTCGTTTTGTGTCCTGGTGTAGTCTGTGAACAACCCAGTTCCTATCATTCCTTCCCCTGACTGTTTCCCTTGTTATAGGGTAGCAATGGGTACCTCCTCTGAGTCAGTTTCTTGTGGGTAATAACGTATTCAAATGAACCGATAACAATAGATGAAAAAACCAACACCAGGGTCACCATTAATTAAAAATCAAACCAACAAAATAAACCAGAACAATCTGTTTTCCTTTGAAGCAAGGGCAGTCTCAGTCACTTACACAGCAGTTTCAGAGATAGAAACTGCAGTTATTACCCTCAGAAAACTGGCTCGCAAACACTTAGGAAGTGCACAATCTCATTAATTCTACGTATTGAACACACTCTGTAGACACTGAGCAAACCACAAATGTATTTTACTGCCTCCTATTAAATTTAATGTCAGAATTCTGCAGATTAGATTATGAAATACTCTTTTGTTTCTCCCTCAGGGTAATTTTGTACATTGGGGAAGATAAACATTACAGTAGACACATCCTTGTCTCTATGCACAAACTGGTTTTAGCCACAGTGGGTTCACCTGCATCCGTGGACTTAATGTCTGTCTTTCCTCAACTTAAAAAAATGTGAGTAGCCATTGCTTTCCTTGCATTTGTGCAGCACCTTTGCCTATAACCTCGACGGCAGTGATGTTTACTATACATCATCCACTCTGCCTTGGGGGTTAATAGAGTGACCTCCATTGGGAACAACGAGGTGATGGAGAGGATGACGATAGAGTTTGGTGGTTACCACCGGGGTGGATTATTTTCTGTCTTCCACAGCTGTCAGCAAACGCACCCCTGCCTCATGGACTTTGGATGTGGTCATTCACCGACCAAGAGAATGAAGGTCAAGTAACAATGGGCTGATTACAAGTGGAGGTGTTAGGAGACACTCCTGGGGATTCTCACCTGCCACCCCCTGGAGTGTCTTTCACCAGAAAAGCTGCAGATGCCAGTGGCAGCTCCTTCAGCCTGGATTCTGAAAAGAGAAGTCTCACAGAGCTTAGCTGAACCCAGGAGCACAGGAGAGTCCTGCCGGGCTGCAGGAGACCCACAGCCTCAAGTAAAATGAGCAATCAATCAATCAATCAATATTTTTGTAAGCCACTGAGACTTGGGAGGCTCAGTGTTTATTCTATAGTAATGGGTGGTGGGTGTGATCACTCGTAATGACATAGAACTTACCACAAACTCTTTGTTCTAAGCACTTTATATCAATTGTATGATTTAATCTTAACAGTAACTACTTGTGTTGAAATTATTAGTATCCACATCTTACACATGGGGAAACTGAGGCACAGACCATCCACATAATTGGTCCAAGGGAACTGGCTGGCATGTGGCAGCACCAGGACTTGAATCCTGGCAGCATAAACCTGATGGGCAGGACTGGCTTATACAATGGAGCGTGTGATCCTCACATCAGTCTTACGGTGTACGTGGGACAGGTTCCCTCAATGTTACTGAAGAGGAAACAGGTCCTCAACTTTAGCATCAGAGGGTAATGTAGCACCAGGTCTCCCTTCCTCCTCTGTTACCCCTCAGTCTGTTCTCAACGTAGCAGAAATGAGTCAGTGGAAACTGAAGTCATGTCATGTCTGCTTCTAACCTGCCACAGCTGCCATCTCATTCACAGTAAAGACAACATCCTTACCAAGACCCACAAGGACAGCCATCATCCTCCCTCTTCCCTGCCCTGACCTCACTTGTTCCCCCTCACCCTCTGGAGGTGGTGCCTGGCTCCCTCCCTCACTTCCAGGAGATAGCACATGGCTCCCTCATTCACCTCCCAGAGATAAAACATGGCTCCTCTCTCACCTCTTAGAGATAGCACATGGCTCCTCTCTCACCTCCTAGAGACAGTACATGGCTCCTCTCTCACCTCCTAGAGACAGTACATGGCTCCTCCCTCACCTCCTAGAGATAGTACATGGCTCCTCCCTCCCCTCCAGTAGATAGTAAATGGCTCCTCCCTCACCTCCTGGAGGTGGTGCCTGGCTTCTTCCTCATGACCTGAAGGTCATTGCTCACCTCCTGACGGCAGTGTCTTGACCACCAGCCCTGCTCATCTCCCTCCCCGATCTCAGCTCCTCCTCATCTCCCTCCCCAGTCTCAGCTCCAACTCGTCTCCCTCCCTGGTCTCAGCTCCTCCTCATCTCCCTCCCTGGTCTCAGCTTCTCCAGGGCACTTGTTGTTTCATGAGCCTTTCTGCTTCCTGCTATCAATGCTTCCTGCTATCAATGCTTCCTGCTTTATTCTCAGTGTCTCTTCTGGAGAGTCAGCCTCATGAGTGTAGATGCCCATCTCAGTCACTGCTGTATCCCCAGCACCCAAATGCACCTGGCACACTGGAGGGTGGACTGGAGATGAGAATCCATGTGCCCAGACTCCTGGCTCAGTTCTCTTCCTATTCTGAATGGTAAATGTCCCACAGTAGTTCATGAGCTCAGGATAAGATCTGCACAGAGAAAACATACTGATGGACTGCCAGGCATCAGTGATTTGTAAACTTTATAGGTTATTGTGACAACGACCTACAAGCTGGTTTTATCATGGCCATTTGTAAAGGAGGCAATGGAAGTTCAAAGAGGTGAAGCCACTGGTGTAAAGCCACACAGCAGTGCAGCCAGCTTGGAAGTTGATTGAAGCTATATTATTATTATAGATCAAGACCAGTACCCAGATGAGAAACCCCTGCTGGTGATCGTACCCGTTATTGTCACTCCAAATGACCCCACTTATGGAGGGACCCTCTGAGTTGAACTGGGTGCCGGAAGGTGGTAGGTGGTGGTGGGGGGACGGGGTCAGGTGTGAGTTCCACCCCTGACTAATAAAAGAGGGTAAACAGGCCCAGGAGCTTCCGAACATGTAGACCTTGTGCTTATATCAACCCTTAAGAAATAAATGTACTCTAATTTTTTAAATCCAAACAGCAAATATCTCAAGTTCAAAGAATAACCTAAGACCTTGACTTCATAGTAAAACATAATGTATTTGTTTTCCTGAGAGAAGATTGATTTTTTTTGTCAGAAAATAGAAGAAATAAAATGGAAGAAAATTGATGAATTATATAAAGGTGGCTTTAAAGCTTTTTGCAACTTCAAACTATCCACAGTTTGGTGAGATTGCTGCTATAACATATGACTGTTTGGGCCGGAATGGGCATGAGTCACAAATGGAAGCTTGTTTTGCTCCCACGTTGGACTGTGGACCTCTCAGCTGACATTAACGATGGCAGTGTTTATTGTTATAATCTGGAGACAGGACCACACAAGGTGGAGAGAGGAAAAATAAAAATAAAAATGAAAACAACAACAACAAAAACAAAAACCTTATTTTTTCCAAAATGCTTTTAGGAAGCTGTTTCTTATGCCTCGGACTCCTAGAATCTCATGCAGGATGCAATTTCTTTGATATTGACCAACTCCACTTGCCTCTTAGAGGAAATGATGTGAGTAAAGTAACAGAAATTCACATGAAGGTATTGAACGTTGCTTCTGGGTCATCTTCAGATACATATTTAGGCAGAGAAAGGGAGGCCAGATAGTCTTACCTGCATATGAGTTGGCTAAGTGTTGTACTTACTCATTCTTCCTCTAAACAAATATTCTTAAATAAATTGTATTGGGTACATTTGAGGTTTACAGGTTTGCAACATGATGCTGTGGGATATATACAGAGAGTAAAATGGTTTCTAGAGTGAAGTCTATGTACATATCTCTCATCTCACAGTTAGTTTTTCTGTGACAAAAGCAGCTGCATTTTACTTATTTAACAAAAACCCTAACACAATACATTGTATTAAGCTCATTAGCAAACGTTTTGGAGTGCCAACTCTGGGACAGTCATTGTTTTAGACACTGGGACTATGATGTTACAATAGCACACACGGTTCCTGCTCCCAAGGAGCTTATATAATATTATGTGTATGTGTGGGATGGGGCGGGCGGGTGGGGCAAGGGGAAGAGGACGAGAATGCAAAGAACCAATGAAGGAGAATATAGCAGGTCAGGTAGGTTAAAGTATTATGGGAATATAACACCGAAGGCACATGGCAAGTATCTATTAGTGGCAACTGTATTTGAAAAGAAAATATATGCATGGGTCTCACTGATAAGCTGATGTTTGAGCTTGAACCTAAAAGAAATGAGCATGGAGGGCTTGGGTCCTGGGGGAAAGGAATATCCCAGGGAGAGATAGCAGCAAAAGCAAAGGCCCTAATCCGGGAGTGTGCCTGACCTATTTGGGATAGAGCCATAAGGACAGCATGCACCCAATACCTCAAACAAGAGTTGGCACCAGGGCGGCTGGTGGTGATGAGGTCCAGAGCTCTGCGTGAGGGACTCATGTCGTGATGGCTTGGACCATGCTGTAAGGAGCAGCTGTGATAAATTCAGTTGTGAGTGTTGCCTGCCCACTGTGGGTCCCCCTTCCTGACAGCCCATGCCATGTTTGCCCACACTCATTGGCCAGAACTAGCTAATGGCTTTGCTCAAAGACAAGACCTAGAATTATGTTTCTACTGTGTGTCCAAGAAGAGGGAAATCTGAAAATATTTGGCAAGCAGGTGTAATGGCTTCCGTATCACAGATGCATACAGAAGTATTTCTTTATTGTCAGGTATGAACAATCAAAAACATTTGGAAGTCATTATCTAGAGAAATAATGTAGCAATTCCAGCTAGGTAATTTTGCAGTCAGATGATGATATTTGGCATTTCTGCAATGATTGCTGTTAACTTCGAGGCATTTTAAAGCGACCTTTAATCTATTGCCTGAATTGGCAGCAGAGAAGGTGAACTTCTTAAAGCCACATCAAGATTAAAAATGCATCCCAATTGATGGATGTGTGTTCCTTCCTTGTCAGCTACCTGTGTATTCACCACTTTGTATATTTCTCTGGCATTGAGCAGGCAGAAATGTTCCATTTATTCTTTCCTGTCTTCCCCTTGCCCTACTCTCTTAATGTTCAGGCTCAGAAATAATAAGACAGCTGCCTTTCCTGGCATACAGAACTAATAGTGACAGATTCTTTACACATGCAAATATATCCTGAGCTATACTTTATAAATATAAGATGCTAGATGATAATGGATTTAATGTTTTAAGTATCATGCCTAATTTAATGACTTATCAGTTTCTGGTGGTTCAGAAATCAACACACTTTCATTCTATTGGGTAAATACTAATCAAGTTGCAGTGATACATGGTAATGAATTAGGTCTCAGGGAAAGATGAGATTCCCTTTGTTACCTGTGGTTTAAGCTTGTGTCATTCTTGAGGCCAACTTAGAATCCAGCCCGTCACAGCATACCTCTTGTTACTGCTGGGTGAAAATCAAAGTAGTTGAAAACAGCCTTCTTTGGCTCAGAGCTATAGTCCAATGCCAGACGTGGATAATTGGATAAACAGCCAGATTTAAATATGAGCAAATAATAGAAGGTAGTTCAGGATTGTTTGCCATGCAAAGATTTTTTGTGTCTCAATGGGAAGTGCACATTTCTCCTTGTGAGCAGAGTCTGACCCGTGAATTTCTCTCTGTGTGTGTACAGGTGTGTGCAGGTGCACTCACACGTGCCAATTCAGTAGAATTGTCAACATTTTAATCCTCATCCCAATCCCCTGAAACAGGCTTTTTCATTATCTGCATGTTTAGAGGTGGAGGGAACCAGGATTTACGGAGGCAGCTTTTCTGCTTGCCCACATTCACTCAGAGAAGAAATGAGCTGAAATCAAATCAGATCTGTCAGCCACCAAGACATCCTGCCGCCTCTGCAAAGATCACAGTGTTAGAGTCGGCAGGTATCCAGACAGAAGCAGGAAAGGGGAGCCCCTAAAAAAGGGAGGTCTGGAAAATCTCATGTCCCAGGGACCACCCGAAGCAGGTATGGTAGATAAAAGCAGAGAGGAGGGGAAATACCTAGGCAGAAAGGAACGTCTGTTCAGGTGCCCAGTATTCACCCACTCTGCAGTTAACCTGTCAGAATGCAGGCAGATTCATGCTGATAAGAAGGAAAACAAGAAAGTCCTCAGAAAAAACCTGATGCCAAAGTCCAAATTAAAACAGAGACAGAAATTCCAAGGAGAGAATGCAGGTGCAATAAGTACAGATTTAACCATTGTATGACCTTCCTGGGGTGGCGATCATGAGCAATGCAGCTGTTAGGTAGGATTCCTGTTCAGTGTAGCCCGCACATGCCACACCAATTAACAGCAAGGGAGGGTCCCATCGGCCTGGGGAGGGAACGAGGTGGGGAAAAGGCAGGGACTTAAGGCAGGTGCAGGAAAACTGGACAAAGAAAATAGGTGGAAACTTAAGACAGAGGCAGGAACTTCAAAACAGATTCCCACTGGCTGGGCATGGTGGCTCACGCCTGTAATCCCAGCACTTTGGAAGGCCGAAGCGGGTGGATCACCTGAGGTCAGGAGTTCGAGACCAGCCTGGCCAACGTGGTGAAACCCCATCTCTACTCAAAATACAAAAATTGGCCGGGCGCGGTGGCTCAAGCCTGTAATCCCAGCACTTTGGGAGGCCGAGATGGGCGGATCACGAGGTCAGGAGATCGAGACCATCCTGGCTAACACAGTGAAACCCCGTCTCTACTAAAAATAATACAAAAAACTAGCCGGGCGAGGTGGCGGCGCCTGTAGTCCCAGCTACTCGGGAGGCTGAGGCAGGAGAATGGCGTAAACCCGGAAGGCGGAGCTTGCAGTGAGCTGAGATCCGGCCACTGCACTCCAGCCTGGGCGACAGAGCCAGACTCTGTCTCAAAAAAAAAAAAAAAAAAAAAATACAAAAATTAGCCTGGCATGGTGGTGCATGCCTGTTGTCCCAGCTACTTAGGACGCTGAGGCAGGAAAATTGCTTGAACCCAGGAAGTGGAGGTTACAGTGAGCAGAGATGACTGCACTCCAGCCTGGTAGACAGAGTAAGACTGTCTCAAAAAAAAAAGAAAAAAAAATAACCCAACAGACATAAAACCCCAACACAGAACTCTCATGCTGCTGCTGGCACCCTCACTTCAGCAGCCCATTCTGCCATATCCTTCCAGAGTGTACTGTCTCTCTCTAAATAAGCTCTCTGCTCTCTATTTTCCTTCAATATGTTCTCTTTGTGGCTAAATCAGTCGCTTGGCAGAATACTTTCTTCCAGGTTAGACAAGAACTGGGATATCTGCTCTCCCCAGCAACAACAGGACTGTTGAGATCGTTCACAGCAGAAGGTACTCTCAGGAACTGTCAAGGGTGGTATTTCTTTTCCCTCCTTGCTCTATACCAGGCTCAAGTCTATGGCAGAGTTTCCCTGGCAAGAGAAACCTCCAAGCTCTGTCCCATGCCGCTTCTTTCACCCAGTGCCTTATTCGGTGTGTCTCTGCACGCTCTTCCTCAGAGAATCAGATGACAGTGGGAGTGTTTTAGGAGCTCCAAAGCCCACGGAGATACCATCACATTGGTGGTTTCAGCACCTTCTATTTCTCAGCAAATAGGAAAAAAAATCCTAAAAGAAAAATTTGTACTGAAAATACAATAACTGAAATTAAATATTCAGTAAGTGTGCTCAATAGAAGAATAGAGATGATAGAAGAAAAGTCAATGAATACAAAAGAAAATCCAGTGTGAAGTACAGAGAAAAACAAAGAATACATATTTTTTAATCAATAGAGCCTCATGACCTGTGGGGCAACATCAACAGTTTCAAAATGTGCATAATTGGAGTCACAGAAAGACTAGAGATATAAACTGAGCCAGAACAAAACTGCTTAAAAGCTCATGGCCAAGACATCCTATATTGGTTACTAGAAATGAATTCATAGATTCCAGGAGTTTAAGTAGAAAGAACTTAAAGGAAACCTCACCCAAACACGTGATCTTAAAACTGCTGAATCCCAAAGACAAAGAGACAATCCATCAAGAAAGTAGCCAGAGAAAATGACACGTTGGATAAAGTACGACGTGGCTGATGGCAGATTTCTCATCAGAAACCGCGGCAGCCAGAAGACGGTGGAAAGACCCTGTTAAAGTGATGATGAGGAGGAAGCAAAACAAAAGAAAAAGAGACTGAATATCCTGGCTCATGCTTGTGCTCCCGACACCTTGGCAGGCTGAGGAAGAATGATCACTTGAGCCTGGAGGTCGAGGCTGCAGTGAGCTATGATGGTAACATTTCACTCCAGTCTGAGAGACAAAGTGAGACCCTGTCTCTAAAAACAAAAATAAAAACAAACAAAAGTACCTTCAATTCAAAGTTAGACCCTCAGTAAAAGTATACTTCAGAAATAAGAAAAAAATAAAGGCATTTTCAGGTGAGGGAAAGTTAAGGAATTTTCATCAATAAAGCCATGTACTGTGAAAATGCAATTAGAAATTTAAGTGGTGAGATAAGTCTGAATATATCTGGACATCCAACCTAGCTAGAGAATTTTCTTTTTAATCTAAAATACAAAATTTAAGCCTTCATTATTGTATGATCTGGACCCCGATTCTGCTCACAACTACCCTGAAGTGATAAACCAATGGGAGTATTTGGATTCTGCTTTCTGTTTGCAGCAGAGAGTTACTGAGCAGAGATGTGGGTTGACAGATGGAAACAGGATAGCAGTAAGTATAATACAACAGTAGGATTTTTTGAGCATCTGGCATGTGATGGACACTCGGCTGTGTACGCGTGATGGTGTGCAGTCTTACAGCACTCCTTTGGTAAGTGTTGTTATTGACTCTGTGTCACAGATGAGGGTTCTGGAGGTGGGGAGAGATGATAACTAGCATGGCACCACTTTGCAAAGGCAGTAGGAGATTAGGACTCCAAATCAGATCTAGTCATTGAGGATGTGGAACTTCTACATGAGGCTACAGAAAAAAAAAAAAAAAAATAGAACCCCCTCCTCCCCACACACATAAACACACACACAGCATCTGAAAGGGATACGCATTTGGGTACACAGCTTCTGAACACCTTTATTTGAGCCAGGTGCAAATCCCCATTTTTAGACCTCAAAAATTAAAAGACGGTTATTCAGAGCAGGAGCTGGTCAACTACAGCCTATGGCTAAACCCAGTTTGTTGTTTGGCTATTTATTAATAAAGTCTTTGTGGAGCTGAAGCACTGGCATTTGTTCATGGCTGCTTCCATTCTACAGCAGCAGAGGTGGGGAATTGTAACAGACATGGCTGCTTCCATTCTACAGCAGCAGAGGTGGGGAATTGTAACGGTCTTTGTGGAGCTGAACCACTGGCATCTGTTCATGGCCGCTTCCATGCGACAGCAGCAGAGGTGGGGAATTGTAACAGACACCTGTGGCCCACAGAGTCTGAACTTACTCCACGGATCTTTGCAAAAGATGTGTGTGGAGCCCTCACTTACAGAAATCTGAGGCAAGGTACAGCAAAACTGAAGACTGCGGAAACTCTGTCTCCCTCCTTGGACTGTTGTCTCCCAAGGCATCTATGCTTCGTGGAACAATCTAATACTGGAAAACATTTTATTTTCTGTTTTTCAGTGTAAGAAAATGATGTACAGAGACTCAAAGCTTCCTTTACGCCTGTCTCCACAGCTGTCCATGTTATCGGCAAAGCTGCATACTTGTTAGTACTCACAACACAGAACTGATGACCAGGGCTTTTCCTGTGTTCTTATGATACTAAGAGAATTAATGTGGAAAATATCTGTGGTCAAACATTGTGTGCATAGCCATGTTTGGACGATTTCTATTAATTCCATTCCTAAATCATAGATTAAAGCGGAAGCAAAAGCAGCGATTAGAGAATAGTGAATTAGCAATTTACCCCTGCGTTGTTAAAATCTCATCCATTCCCAAGGTGGCACGTTTCTCTCTGTCTCTCTTTATATGACGTTTCCTCTCAGATCCCCAGTTGTTCAAAACCAAAGGGAGTTTGATATCCCCGCTCTTGAAACGCAGGTGTCACGTCATGAGGAAGACAGTGGAGAGACCCACGTGAAGAGGAAGTGGTCCCCGGTCAGCGTCCAGGCTGAGCTCCCAGAAATAGCCAGCACTAACTTGCCCGCTATGTGAGTGAGACATCCGGGATGCAGAACCATTGAGCCATCCCGTCTGACCCTATGTGGACAGAGCCTCTACAGCTGTAATACTGGATACAGGACAGTCACCGCTCCCTTCACCCCCTGCTTCCTGTTTACTATTTATCTGGGTCAATAATGTTTGCTTATGTCTTGTTTATAATAAGGAGAAGACTCCAATTGTTGCAAAATAGGTTCCCGTCAAAAATGAACCCATTGTGCAGATGTTTGAAGATCCAGAAACTACAAGACAGATGAAGCTAATCAAATATTCCGGGTACTGATGGCCACCTGGCCGACAAGCTTGGTTTCCGACAGGAGTATTTAAAATCACTATAGGCGGCCGGGCGCGGTGGCTCAAGCCTGTAATCCCAGCACTTTGGGAGGCCGAGACGGGCGGATCAGAGGTCAGGAGATCGAGACCATCCTGGCTAACACGGTGAAACTCCGTCTCTACTAAAAAAAAAAATACAAAAAAACTAGCCGGGCGAGGTGGCGGGCGCCTGTAGTCCCAGCTACTCGGGAGGCTGAGGCAGGAGAATGGTGTAAACCCGGGAGGCGGAGCTCACAGTGAGCCGAGATCACGCCACTGTACTCCAGCCTGGGCAACAGGGCGAGACTCCGTCTCAAAAAAAAAAAAAAAAAATCACTATAGGCAAGCAAAGCTCCAGTGTGAAGACGGCAAGTATGTTGGAGCAGAGGCATGACTTAAAATGCAGAGAAAATATGACCCCTGGAATTTCTTTATGCTAATTGATGAAAAAGGCAAGATGTCAACTTTGTTAAGATGTAATTTAAATGGGATAAAGTGTCCAGCTTGAGTATACAGGTTGATGGGTTTGGACCAATGCATGTGTCAGTGTAACTATTGCTCCAATGAAAGTCTAGCACATTTCCTTCAGCTCGGCTAGTTCCCTCTCGCCCTTCACAATGACCCAATCGCCCTGACTCCACAGGCAATGATCAGATTTCCTCACTTTCATAGATTGCCTTTGCCTGTTCTGGAACCCTATGTTATTGAGGTCGAACACCACTTAACCTTTCCTGTCTGGCTTCTTTCAGGCAACACAATGCTTTTGAGGTCCAGCTATTGAACACATCAGGGCCCTGCTGCTTTCTTACTGATGAATTAAATTACATGCATGTATCTCAGCGTCTTCATGCAAGAACATGCAAAATGGATTGGGTCATTTCCAGCTTGTGTGTAGGTTTCATTATTATACATAAAGTTTTAAAAAATCAAAGTGAATAAATCATTCATCAAGAGTCAAGTAGGTGAGATCAGGAGTTCGAGACCAGCCTGGCCAACGTAGTGAAACTCCGTCTCTACCAAAAATACAAAAATTAGGCTGGTGGCGGGCGCCTGTAATCCCAGCTACTGGGGCGGCTGAGGCAGAAGAATCATTTGAACCCAGGAGGCAGAGGTTACAGTGAGCTGAGATCACACCACTGCCCTCCAGCCTGGGTAACAGAGCAAGAATCAGTCTAAAAAAAAAAAAAGGTCAACTAGGACTTTTCTACAGTTATGTCCAGGATCTGTCCAGATACATTCAAATACAGTGTTGTGAGCTACAGAGGTAGGGCTGGAGTCACTATATACTGAGCCACAATCCCAGGTATTATGCATCTGCAATTTCTGACTTAATATCTTAATTAATCCTTCTTGTACTGCTGTGAGGTTCACAGTCACCCCCATGAAAACAGATGCAATCATTTTCTACATAGAACTGGGCTCCAGCGCCATGTCAGGGATGGGGCCCACCTTTCCCAGTGTCCTGTCTGCAGGATGTCCAAACCCAACTCAGAACATTCCTTTCTATCTTCAAACAGTCTTTCTGATCCTTTTTAGGGGAAAGCATTCCAGAAGAGACTTCTGCAGTTGAGGTTTTCATTTCCTCACCTCTCATTATTCTTCACCCCAGAGTAACCTGGCTTCTAGTTTGGCCAGTCACTGATATGGTTGTGATAAAGTCACCAAGGACCTATATGCTGCTAAGATACAATTGATTTTTCAGCAGACCTCAATCTGCCTCCCTCATGGAAGCTCTGCTGCTGCTTCTGTCTCTTCATTCACAGCCTTCTTTGTCCTCCTTTCTCCACTGGACAGCGTAGACCTATTCTGTAGCCCCAGAGCTTGACTAGAGGCCTCTTTTTTTGCATTCTCATTTAATACAGAGCTGAGGCCTGTGTCTTCCTTCTATCACCAAGAGTTGTGTGGCTGGGCAAGTTGCTTCTCTGAGCTCCAGTTTCCTCATTTGTTAAGCATTGATCACGATAGCACCAAACCCAAAGGATCATTGTGGAGAATAGTTTAGTTCATAGCACTGAACACGTCTATCAGTGTCTGGAGTATGGTGACTGTCCAGTAATATTAGTCATTATTTCATCCCACTCCTTTGATAACATAAATAAATTTAGGGAAGAGCGATCTAAGCAGAGGGGACAGAAAATGTCAGAGAAGCCCCTGAAGTTGAGGGTGGGGACTAGCGAAGTGTGTTTGAAGAAGGGAAAGAAGGTCGGTATGGCTGGAGAAGACACACGAGGGGAAGTGGTGGGAGCAGCCAGGCGGTAATGAACAGTCAGCACACTCAGGACCAGGTGGGAGAAGAGAGAGGTGAGGGCCTGGCATTTATTTTCAGTCCATTGGGATGTCATTTGTGGGTTTTTATTAGGGAAATGTTATGGCCTTAGTTAAGTTTTAAAATGACCACTTTGAATGCCTTGTGGCTTATGTTATGGGAGCCAGATTGGACACAGGGGGCCGGTTTGGAAGCTGTCCAGACTGATCCAGGCTACAGTAGCAGTGCAGGTGGAGAGAGGGACACAGAGCCAGTGTGCAGCTCCACAATCCAGAAAAGGGTCTGCGTACTGCACAAGCATTTACAGAAAGTGACAGCCCCAGGCTCAGGCACTGCAGGGCAGGGAGGGTAGCCTCCTAAAGCCAAGCAGGGACACAGGCTTGGAGGCCGTCCTGTGCTCGATGCAGGGGTCAGACATTTAAGGTGCTTGGAAGGCTGGGGCTGAACTTGACTGTTTTATGTTTTGAGATCAATGCCTTGCCCACTTTTATTTGTGTGTGGGGGGGGGTGTCTGTGTGTGTGTGTGTGTGTGTGTGTGTGTGTGAAATGCTACAAATGAACACCCTGATGGGCAAAGCAAAGTGGTAGAACTGTCATGAAGAATGCAACAAAACACTGATGTTCATTGTGCAAATTGACACATAGATTTGGGAGTCACTTTGCAGTCCCCATAGAAGCGTTAAATGCTCAGGCACTCAGAATCAGGACTTTCACCCTGAGGGACTCAGACGAAATGAACACAGTGTGATCTCAAGCTTGATGAACTACATTTGCACAGGAGGCAGGGCTAATTAGTTTTGAGGGCTCTGAATTCTAATGAACCTTAGCTTAATTCCCCACAGCAGTATGCTGGACCTGAATTGGCACCTCCTTATGTCTTGGAGGTTCAGTTTTCTTGTCTGTAAAATGGGAATACTAATATGAATCATTCATAGGATTGCCGCATGAGTTCAATGAGGTTTTGCAAGGCAACACTTTGGCAGGTGTGCAGTAGAATCCACTTATGAAGGTGGCTCCATGTAGGCAGGGGCCACGATAGGCACTGTGGAACACACAGTGCCTGGTGCAGGGCTCTGGATAGAAGCGTGTAGATGGCCGTGGCTGCACCCTGCATCCCCCGCCTCCTAAGATGATGCAGTCACCATGAGAGCACAACCAGCCACTTTCCTCAGAAGCCCTGAGCCTCCTTTATGGTCACCTCTGTTTATGCACACCTGAGTTTCTGGAACCTTCGCCTCTTCCTTACTGGTGGAATACATCCTCACAGAGGCCTGGGCTCTGCATCGTGAGAGATCACTGGAGGGGCTGGATGAGAAGAACCAAAAGTGCAGAAAAACGAAGTCCCAATGGAGTGACTCTGTTCAAAGGAAAATGAGAGATGGGCATGCAAACTCTCCTCCTTAAGCCAGGGTTAAGCCAGGGTTTCCCCTGGCAGTGCCACACCCCACAGAAATCCTGTGTGCCGAGGGCATGGCCCGCTGAGCAGACTGCTGCCTCTCTGTGCTTGTCCTGCCAGGGGAGCTGGTGTGTAACCCAGCACTCTGCCTCATGGCACATCATCCCTGGCCTCATTTGCGTTTGCCCTCATCTTTGCTACCCTAGGCATGCAGCTCAGGGATCAAGCAGCAGCTCTGTGGATCCTCACCTGGGCTCTTCCTGGAGAACCCTGTGTCGGATGCACAGCATCAGGAGATGGTAAGATTGCATGGGCACTTGTGGAATGATGGAGTGGAATCTCAGGTGTGACTATGGGAGGCATCAGTGATAAGGTGAGTGTAAGATGGGGGGTGGAGAGTGAGACAGGGGGGAAGAGACCGCCTAGCCATGATCACAGCACAAAGACCCTGAGGCTGGAATGGATGGAGACCTGCACAGGTGTGAGCCAAGCTTAATGCTGGAAAACAAAACGAGGGAAGGAGGGCAAACCCAATGATGGGATCCTTGAAACACGAGGCTTGGGTCCTCCAGGTCCTCCAGGTACTAGAACGAAGAGAATCAGAGTTCAGGAAGACACACAGAGCCTTCATGTAGATGAATACACTGGGAATGGTGGAGTCGAGAAAGCAGAAGAGGAGCTCTTGAGGGAGTGCAGAGGAGTGAGGGGTGGAGAGTACCCTGAGTGGTGGCCATAGGAACACGGTTTTCCATAGATGCCCCAACACTGTTCCCGAGCACTGTCTCCCGTGAACCCTCCTGCAGAGTTTGCCTCTTCTCCCCAGTTACTAGCTGTTGACTGGACACATCTCTAGGATGGGTGTGGCCCTTTTCTGGAGACCCTGGGGAATCCAGAGAAATAAGAGCTGGGGTCCCAACCCCCCGTTTCCCAGGGAAAGGAGACTACTTACCGGCATGATGCCTTTCAGGGCTGCCTCGAAGCATCCTGTACTGATGCACTGAGAGGTGGGCCACAGAATTTATGAGCCGGTCCCAGAAGGACAAATACTGCAGGAGTCAACCTATGAGAGGTCTCTGACATAGGGGAACTCCTAGAAGCAGAGAGAAGAATGGTAATTGCCGAGGGCTGAGGGAGGGGATTGGGGAGTTGCTGTTCCATGGGTATAGAGTTTCAGTTATTTAAGATGAATACATTTAGAGATCTGCTAAAAACACTGTGCCTATAGTTAACAACGCTGTATTTATCTCTATTCTTCTTCAGAGAAGGTTTCTCGATTCTAGCACTATTGACATTTGGAGTGGATGATTCTTTGTTGTGAGCGCTGCTCTGTGCCATGTAGCATGTTTAGCATCATGCTGGCTTCAACCCAGTAGATGTCCTGCCTCCAGCTGGGAAAAAGAAAAATATATCTGAAATTGTCAAATGCTCGCTGAGGGGAGAAGATTGCACCAGATTAAGAACTGTGGTTTGGAGACATTTTGTCTTCCCAAATCGTTCATTAGAACTTTGCACTTCTTTGCCCTGAGAGCCATAGCACCTTTTTTGTTGGTCGTAGAGGGCCGTGTGAGGCAGGGAAGGAGCCCACACACGGTGTCCTCACATAGGCTTTATGAATCTCTCACTCTCCTCTTCTCCAGGAGGTGAGAAACCTTCGCTGTTCATTTTTAGAAAAGAGGCCCCAGCCCAGAGCAGGATTGAGGGCCACGTGCAGAGATAAAGCACTGCGGTAGGCAGTGTTGAGGGAAGCAGGCAGCAATGCTCTGTCATTGCCATTGTGCTCCCTCATGTGCAGAGCCCCTTAGACTGTGACTGAGGAATAGCTATGGGGCATTGAACCTGCTGTGCCATGACTCTGGCCCAGTGATTAATGGGACCCCACGATCTGCACAGTTCACATGAGCAACACGCCTTCCATGGGGGTGTGACTCCTGATGGATGCACCTTGCTTTCTGAGGTGTGGGCTGGTCGCCCTGGAGTTAATGGGGTGGTGATGCACAGCCTGACATTCCCATCATGGGACAAGACTCTGTCCTCATGAATGAAATGATTATTCATGTTTTGCTAATTATTAATTCAAATGTTAACTAGCACTGAACAGAAGCCTGTGCCATCTGGGGAGAAAAACTGTCTATTGCTGTTAGAGCAACAATCCTGTTTGGTTTACTAAATATATGTATACTTAGTATAATAATGTATATATAGCACTATGTAGATATATGGTATAGTATATATATGCACACACTAATAGTGTATATATAATACAGTTATGTATACTATACACACATGTTATATATATACACACACTACATATGTAGTATAAATACAGTCATTCCTATATTTATACACATACTGGCTTCCAGATATTGTGGTATTATAGGTCCCACGCTCTGGAAGGGTTGTGATACTACAGAGACTCTTATGCCCTGTGGGTAGAATTGTAAATGGAAAGAGCTGGAAATTCCAGTCACAATCCAAGCTGGACACAACTCTCCTGGGTGGTTCAAATAAAAAGACATTGAAATGGGCATGACTTAGAAAGATGCAGGTAGAACTAAAGGAACACCCGAGAGCTGGTGAGACACTCAGAGCCTAACAATAGAGGGAGGCCATCACCATGCCTCGGGCTGCAGGGGCATGATGAAAAAAGAGCATCCCTGCAGCCATACAAGGTCAATGGTTAATATCTTTGTCAAGACCTAATTTTAAAGACCACTTCTCCAACTTTAAAGGAAACTGTAAGTAGCTCTTCCCACCGGCTGCATAATCCATTTACATGATCCATCAATCTGATCAGGAGTGCTTCGGTTTACATTTGGCTAAAAATGCAATGCAAAATGCTGTGGCTTACAACAATTCTTTAAAGAGTGGCTGATTAAAGTGCTTAGATTGGATGGATCAATCTTATACTGGGTGCAGATGTGCCACTCAAGCAGATAGTGGAGGGTTGGCCATCTGGGATATCCAAGACCTTCTTACTCACATGTCGAACTTTTAGTGCTGCTGGTAGGACTGCCCCAAGCCTCCTTCATGCGGCCACTCATCTTCTAGTGGGCTGGACCAGCTTCTAGGCATGGTGTTCTTGTTCTTAATTCTTGTTCCTGTTCTTTCTTGTCCTGGGGGCTGTGTCGTAACAGGATGAAGATGGAAGCTGCAAGGTCTTGAGGTTCAGACTCTGGAGGCTGCACGATGTCACCTCTGTTGCAACTCAGAGGACAGCTGAGACTCAAGAGTTAGGGAATAGACTCCACCCCTGGATGGAGCAGCATCGAAGTCATATCAGCATGGCAGAGAAGCGTGCGTACGGGGTGAGGGATTTGCTACCAGGAAGATGATTACTGCAAGCAATGAGTTTGGCCTCTATGGGGCATGAAGCTGCTCCCAGTTAGAAACCACTCTTGAGAATCAAATTCTTTGAGGTTTGTGTTTCCTCCTGGGCATACCAACCTACTTTGCTGTCATAGAAAACTCTGTGGCTATATGCTGTCCTGGGTCTGAATGTGTAAGACACTCCCTGGATTATGCCTGAGTATAAATTATTCCCCATGTATGAATTTCAACCTGGTAGCGTCAGCATAAAATACTTCCTGACAGGTGCTGTTTCTCCAGTATTAGGTGTTCTCTAGAGATAATCTACTTCCTGGTCACACAGGTGTCTTCCCAATGTCCAAGCTACTCATCAGGAGAAAAAAAAATATATATATATATATATATGTGTATATATATATATATATTTACATATGTACATGTGTATATATATGTACATAAAACATTATTGAAAATAGTTTATTTCTGAGTGTGTAAATAATCATATTTCCTAGAAGTTTGCTACTCCTTCAGCAGAAGATACTCCCTGAGCATGGGCTACTTTTGTTGCTGTTTGTGATGTGTGTGTGTGTGTGTGCGTGTGTGTGTGTATGGTTTCCTTGAAGGTTTATTTTACCCTTTTATTTTTAAACTCATGTATAATATAAATACAGAAGAGTACACATACAGGAAGTATATGACATGCTTAATTTTCAACAAGGAGACACTTTGATTCCATTAGCACCAAAAGCAAGAAAAGAAATCAACGCACCTCTGAAACCCCCTTGTACCCGTTTTCATTCACTAACCCCCTCTGCAAGTAACTACTAATTTGATACATAAAAACATTGGTTAGTTTTGGTTATTTTAGAACTCATGCAAATGGAGCCACACAGCATACAGCCTTTTGTGTTGGTTTCTGCTACTCAACATGACTTTTGCAGTAGGCATCCGTAATGTTGCATATATTTGCATTTCACTCATTTGCATTGCTGTTTTATTTCTCTGTGAGAAAATGCCACTGCTTATCTGTCCATTATATGCTTAATGAACCTTTGTGTGGTTTTCAGGTTGTGAGACATTCTAGTTCGCTTCCGTTGCTGGACATGTGCATGTATAATTTAGTATGCTATTTCCAGAGTATTAAAAATTCACTGGGAGAGTTCACTGCCAGGCTCAGAAGCATAAATACTCCCTAGATACTTGCTACTTCTAGAGAGCACGATATATCCCTTGGCCTATGCTGTTACTGGGATAATTAAGCCCAATAATAAGCTCTTGGATGTGCTGTTTTTGAATATAAGGTATGCCCTTGGTACATGATCCTTTCAGGAAATGTAAGTCTACTCCTGAAAGTAAGCTCCTTCCTGAATATGCACCCTAATTCTGGGTCTCCGTTTGAGTGACAGATAATCTATGGGTGTGTGCTGCTTTTTGGGCAAATAAGTTTCTTCCCAGACGTGAGACACACCAGGGCAGAGGGTGAGGGAGTCTCTGGATGACCTTGGTGTTGGTGTCAGACAGTTTCCCACTGGATACTGTCATTGGTGAGATCTGTCAGACCATCTGCTGAATCTCATCCTCTGAAAGCTTAGTGCTCTTGGGATTCACTCTTGCAATTCCTCACCTCCCAAAGAATATGTTTGTTCTACAAGCATCTTTTTCATGTTATTCAGCACAGCAGAGGCCCTCTCAGGAAAATCCACACTTTATGCAGAAACAGATCTAATCCTTCCCTTGTTTTCCCTCAGCCCATGGGGCAGATGCCACTGCAGATGGGCACTCACGTGCTTGGGCTATGGGGAGATAAACCATTCATCAGGCACCTTGACCATGGGACTACAGTTCAAGGTTCCCAGGAGAACCTTAATGAGCCAAGGGGATCAATGGAAATCAATGATGATAATGATGATGATATGCTCTCTGTTAATGAGCATGAGAATTTCCCACCATATGTCAGCAGACAAATTGCATTTAGCAGCTGGTATGTGATCAGCATTTACTGAGGAGGAAATATGTTCATCTAATATTTGGACTTGCAGTCTGACCATGATAAAAACTTTCTATTACTTAATTCTCATTTACAAACCCATATTTAGCACATAGAATGGGATTCTGGGGGCACTGCTCTTCATGTTGACATTGGGTGATAAACGCAATATCAATTCCAGTATTTTTCCTTGACTGGCATGACTGCTAGTATTGCCAGAAAAATAGTAAAGATAATTTATTTCTGCAGGACTCAGTCAACTATGACATGAATTTGCTTTATACTCTTTTACTTTGGGCGTCTTTTTGTTGTCATTGTTGTTTGAAACAGTGTCTTGCTCTGTTACTCAGGCTGGAGGATCTTGGCTCACTGCAACCTCTGCCTCCTAGGTCCAAGAGATTCTCATACCTTGGCCTCCCGAGTAGCTGGGAATACGAGCACGTACCACCACGCTCGGCGAATTTTTGTATTTTTTTGATCCACCCGCCTTGGTCTCCCGATGTGCTAGGATTACACGCATGAGCCACCATATCCGGTCGACTCTGGACTCCTTAATGGTGACTTATTTTCCTTGTGGTGACGAGAAAACTATAAATTGGGGGCCAGTATCTGACCCGGACCCATGCTGCTAACTTACTGTGTGAGCTCAGGCAGGTTGCAATTCTTCCCTGAGTTTTGATGTGCATGTGCTGGTGTGTTTGGACCACTCTACAAAGTTATTCTCATTAGTTCTCTAATCCCAAAGTGGATTCTCAGTTCTCACCTTCCTCTAACATGCATTGCATGTGGTGGAACCCTCCACCTTCCTTGAAACACCTGGCTTCTAGACAGTCATGGGTTTCTGGCTTTCCATCTGCCCCACTGGCAGCCCTCTCTCATTCACTCGACGTGATTGACTGCTCTTGTTGTCCCTGGCTTGTGGACTGGGTCAATGCTCAGTCCTTAGACTTGTCTCCCAGTCCCATATTTATCCTTTTGGCGGCTTGTAGTATTCCACAACTTTACATGTCACCCGTTCTCTGAAGAGTCCTGAACATACATGCCCAGCTAGATTCTCCATCCTAAACTCACCTCAAACATTACATCACCGTTCCCGCAATTATAGCTGCCAATTCCACCACCACCCTCGTCTGTTCTGCCAACAGCCTTCTCCACGTATTCAGGTCTTCAATCTTGAGGTCATCCTTGGTGCTGCTTTCTCTCTCCCGCTATCCCAATCCATCAGGGACATTCATAGGCTCTACAATGAGAATGTATCTGAACACGGACCACTCTTCACCGTTTCATGACCGCCACCCTGATCCAGGTCCCCATCCTCTCTCTTAGTTCATTACATCAGCTTCCCCTCCAGAATCCCTCCTTCCGCTTGTGCCACCTACAGAAGCTGAAATAAGCATTTCAAATTACAATCTAGATGATGCCACTCTCTTCAAAGCCCTCTAATTAGTTCCCACCTCATTCAGAATAAAAAACAAAATCTTTACACCATCTGGCTCTCTCTCTCCTGTTTTCTTTCTTTCCTTCCTTCCCTCCATTCATTTGCTGCACTCCAGCAGTGCTGCTCTGAGTGCTGTTCCTTGAACACGCCCCACAGCCTCCCTGCCCAGGACTTCCGCATGAGCTCTTCCCTCTTCCTGAGATGCCCCCCAACCCCCTGAGAAACTGCAGGACTTACATCCTGATCTAGTTTTGGGATTTTTTTTTTGTTTAAATGTATTCTACTTTCTCAGTGAGTCTTGCCCTATCCACTCTATCATTTCATCCCTCCACAAAGAATTCCTACTTCGCTTCCTGGATGCTGAGTTGACCATAGCACGCATCACTATCTGATCAGTTACATGCTTAACACACTTATGTGTTTACCACCTGAATGTCAGCTCCAGGTGGGCAGAAATGCTTTATCTGTTTTGTTTTCGACTTTATCCTAAAACGGTGCCTGACCCATAGCAGGTACACAAGAATGTGAGAATCACAGTAATTTGTGCTTATTGTTTGATGGGATTGAGGACCCTTCTGTCTTCCAAGTTATGTAACTGATGTTAAGAAGACATTTAGCTGAGACGGCAAAAATGCTAGAATATTAAATAAAATGAAGATAATTTCAGCCCAATAGCTGGCTGGATGACTTTGTACCTGTGAAAGAACAAGTGGTTTCACTGAGCTTTTTACAGAAATTCCTGTTGGCTGTCTCTGCTAGATTCCACCTCAAAGGTCACAAGTTGTAGGTCAGGGTCATAGCACTCATAGATGAATCCTGCAGAGTTTCCATGGAACTGGCATCACATGATATTTCATTTCATACAACTGCATATATGTAATTATGTATTGTGGCATTATTATACAGATAATAAATATATATGATATATCTAGTATATATTAACATATGATATACATTACATATAAAATATTATGTATCATTGATATAGAAATATAGAAATATATCTTTATAAATATATATTAATATAAAATATATTCTACATATTAATATATATTGACCTCTTGTAGATGCCACCTGAAAGGTCTTAAATTATAGATCCGGGTTATAGCACTCAGAGCTGGATCCTGTAGAGCAGAAGAGTCCAATCTTTGGGCTTCCCAGGGCCACATTAGGAGAATTGTCTTGGGCAACACATAAAATACACTAACACTAACAATAGCTGATGAGCTAAAAAGAAAAATTCCAAAAAATCTCATAATGCCTTAAGAAAGTTTACAGATTTGTGCTAGGGCACATTCAAAGCCATCCTGGGTCTCATGCAGGCCACAGGCTATGGTTTGGACAAGCTCACTCTAGAATTTCCATGACAATGGCATCATATGGTACCCAATTTCACATAATTGCATATATGTATATATATATTATGGTGTCATTATATATTATTTATATATAATATAAATAACAAGATATATGATATATAACATATATTAATATTACTAGCTATGTCTATATTAATATATAAATGATATCTAATATATTAATGTATATTATATATTATTGCATTATTATATATATAAACATAAAACATCACCACAATACATATACACACATGTGTTTACCTTCAAGGTTCCTGGCTCTTAACTCCCGTAGCCCTTATTAGTCTTTTCTTATGATGTTGGGTATGTCAAGCCTCATGAGCAGACCTCAGTAAACAGACTCTCTCCAACCTTCTCCTGCCCTCTTTTCACCTGTCCCAAGGCAAAATTCTAATTGTCCTCTTCTTTTCCTATTGTGGTTCATAAAGACTGTCTCCAAAGAGGGTCCCACATTGTACCCTAAGGGAAGGAGTGCTGATCTCACCAGGCTTCCATCAAAACCCAAGAGAACTGGACTCAGGGAGCTTCCTGATAGCTGAACACGTGGAAGTTCCTGGAGGGTGGCACCCGAGGAGGGCATGGAAGCTCTCAATCCCTTCCCCCATACCTTGCCCCAGCATCTCTTCATCTTCATCCTTTGCAGTGTCCTTTATAATACACTGGTAGACATGGTATTTCTCTTGAGTCTTCTGAGCAGCTCCAGCAAATCAATGAAACCCAAAGAGTGACTCATAGGGCTCCCAGCTTGAAGCTGGTCTGTCAGGAGCTCTGGAGGCCCAGACTTGTGACTCATGGGAAGGAGCAGTGGTCTTGTGGGACTGAGTCCTCGACCTGTGGAATCTGACACTGTCTCCAGGTAGACAGAGTTGGAATTTAATGACCGGTATCTGGAAGTGTCCCATTTGGAGCCCAACCAAACAATAAGCATTAATTTATTCAATTCCAACATTTTTACGTATCTACTATGGGTCAGGCACTATTCTAGGATGAAACAGAGATGTTGGGAGGTACCTAGCTGGTGTCCACTGCTTGTTGTTGGGAAAAAACAACAACACATTTGGTTACAGAAGCCTCCTGTGTTGACTGAAGTGTGGTAGCAGAGGAAAAAGATGATTTGAGAGTTTTTCTAAAACATGTTTGCATATGTATCCATATATTTAATAGAGACAGAGATTGAAAGAGAATGCAATTAGTCATTTATATTTAGAAAAAAATAAAACGACATTGGTTTTGGTGTGTGAAGTTTGTATGTTAAGGCCTTCACTCATTTAACAGATAGTTATTGAGCATCTATTGTGAGCCAAGCACTGTTTTAGGTATCAGGAATAGAGCAGTTAACCAGAGAGGCAAAATTATTGTCTTCAGAAGTCACACCCTAGTGGGGCATAAAAGATCAAAAGCATATACAAAAAATAATAGCATAATATGATTTCAAAGGCTGATGGCTGCTAAGCATAAAGTAAAGCAGGACTGTGAGGTAGAGAGTGAGGGATTGGGTGAGGGCTTTGATCTGAAGAGTCAAGGCAGCTTCACTGTGGAGCATGGAGGGCAAGGAGCATGGTGAGCCAACGCTCTGAGCAGGAAATGAGCTTGGTGTGTTCCAGAGACAGAGAGAGGCCTGGAGCAGCCAAGAGCTAGGAGAGGGGAAAGGACTGCATTTAAATCAAAAACAGAGTTGACATCTGTTGGACCAGATATTTTAAGTGTGGATAGGGAAAGTGCATGACCTCAGCTGATGAAGGGATAGCTTTGTAATGAGTAGGGAGTAAAAAATCAGGAGGTCTGCTGGAGTGTTTATCCATGACAGGGAAAACTAACCAATAGTTAATACATTTAAAAGGAATACTGGGGCCACACGTGGTAGCTCATGCCTGTAATCTCAGCACTTTGGGAGGCTGAGGCGGGAGGATTGTTTAGGCTCAGTAGTTTGAGACCAATCTGAGCAACATGGCGAAACCCATCACTACAAAAAATAGCCAGATATGGTGGCAAACGCCTGTAGTTCTGAGACGTGACAACATGCTAGCAGCCCTCAGCCTCGGAGTCTAATCTGGTGGCGCTTGAGGAGCCCTTCAGCCTGCCACAGCACTGTGGGAGCCCCTGTCTGGGCTGGCCAAGGCCACAGCCAGCTCCCTCTGCTTGAGGGAAAGAGTGGAGGGAGAGCCATGATGGGAACCAGGGCTGCGTGTAGATCTCACAGGCCAGAGCGAGTTCTAGGTGAGGGTGGGCTCTGAGGGCCCCACACTCAGAGCAGCCTGCCGGTACCACCAGACCCAGGCAGTGAGGGGCTTAGCATCCTGGCCAGCAACTGCAGAGGGTGCACGGGGTCCCCCAGCAGTGCTGGCCCAGGGATGCTGCGCTTGAATTCTCCCCCGGCCTCAGCTGCCTCCCCACGAGGCAGGGCTCAGGACTGGTAGCCCGCCATGCCCAAGCCTCCCTCCGCCCATGGGCTCATGCGTGGCCCAAGCCTCCCCGAGGAGTGCCACCCCCTGCCCCACAGCACGGGGTCCCATTGACTGCCCAAGGGCTGAGGAGTAGGGGCGCTTTGGTGCGGGACTGGCGGGCAGGGCAGCTCCGCCTGCAGCCCCCATGCGGGATCCACTAGGTGAAGCCAGCTGAGCTCCTGGGTCTAGTGGGGACTTGGATAACTTTTATGTCTAGCTAAGGGATTGTAAATACACCAATCAGCACTCTGTGCCTAGCTCAGGGTTTGTAAATACACCAGTGAGTACCCTGTGTCTAGCTCAAGGTTTGTAAATACACCAGTTAGGACTCTGTATCTAGCTAACCTAGTGGGGACTTGGAAAACTTTTCTGTCTAGCACTTTGCATCCAGCTAAAGGATTGTAAACGCACCAATCAGCATTCTGTGTTTAGCTCAAGGTTTGTAAATACACCAATCAGTACTCTGTATCTAGCTAACCTAGTGGGGACCTGGAGAACGTTTCTGTCTAGAACTCTGTGTCTAGCTAAAGGATTGTAAATGCACCAATCAGCACTCTGTGTCTAGCTCAAGGTTTGTCTAGCTAATCTAGTGTGGACTTGGAGAACTTTTGTGTCTAGCTATAGGATTGTAAATGCACCAATCAACACTCTGTGTCTAGCTCAGGGATTGTAAACGCACCAATCAGCAGTCTGTCAAAACGGACCAATCAGCTCTCTGTAAAATAGACCAATCAGCGCTCTGTAAAATGGACCAATCAGCAGGATGTGGGTGGGGCCAGATAAAGGAATAAAAGCAGGCTGTCCCAGCCGGTTAGCAGGAACCTGGTCGCATTCCACGTGGTGGGAGCTTTGTTGTTTTGCTCATTGTAATAAATCTTGCTGCTGCTCACTCTGGGTTCACACTGGTGTTCATGAGCTGTAATACTCATGGTGAAGGTCTGCAGCTTCACTCCTTAAGTCAGCGAGACCATGAACCCACCAGAAGGAAGAAGCTCCAGATACATCTGAATATGTGAAGGAACAAACTCTGGACTACCATCTTTAAGAATGGTAACACTTCACCACTAGGGTCCGGGGCTTCATTCTTGAAGTCAGTGAGACCAAGAACCCACCAATTCTGGACACAGTTCCAGCTACTTAGAAGATTGAAGATTGGGATGATTGCTTGAGTCCTGGAGGTTGAAGCCGCTGTGAGCCATGATCATGCCACTACATTCCAGACTGGGCAACACAGCAAGGCCCTGTCTCAATCAATCAGTCAGTCACTGGTTAATAATTGGGAGAAAAACTTAAATTATGTTTTCATAACAAGCCACTATCAAGAACCATGAGGGGGTCTGGAATTTTACACCACTTGTAAGCTAATAAGCTATTAATGGAGTCATGGATTGCAGCAGAAAACATGAGACTCCAGAGTCAGAGGCAAAGGATTTTGTTATTCACAGTACAAAAGGCAGCTTTGAACTTCATAAGGTTCTGTCAATGCCTCCAGGGCCACCTGGGACCACACAGCGGTCATTTCCCAGGCAGGTGATGCTCATGCAGTGGTTTGTGTCTCAGCTGAGGAACATGGACTTGGGAAACCAACTACTTTTACAGTGAGCAGCAAAGAAGTCTGCTTCTTCTGTAGAAGAAGAGATTGCCTCGTTTCTCAAGGTGACTCACTGAAAACACAAGCCTGAGAGATGGCTTGAACAGAAAGCATTTGGGCCTTACATTCTCAGAATGCCCAGGAAGAATGCACAGGGGCACTCAGGATGATTGACGCATGGATGATTGACCTTCCGCATAGCTACAAGTTCAACGTGTTAAGTGCAGGTGGAATGGAGAGATTGGAGGTGACATTGCACAATGGAAAATGTCACAGTTATGAAATCATTCTGCATGTTTTCTTCGCTGATGCATCCCACCCACGGAGCTTCCTATCCCAGTGAGGTTGCAGCAGTGCTGAGACAGAGTTCTGTCTTCTCTGTAGACCTCATAATCCCAGGAACCACAAGCCCAGGAGGATACCTTGGATTCAAGTAGGAGATGTTTGACCTTAGCAGGTGCTTATTTTTGACAGTCTATCACACAACTGAGCTCATTTGCTCTTTTTGTGACTCCCAACATCAGATAGAAAAAGCATCATCTTTTTAATTTATAGGTATGGAACCTGAGCAGGTAGAACTTAAGCAGACCTGTAAGTTGGGAACAAATCTGGGCCCAGACTTAGGTCTCTTTTAAGACTCCAAGGTCACTGA
The DNA here is from genome assembly GCF_002776525.5 of Piliocolobus tephrosceles. Lineage (NCBI taxonomy): Eukaryota > Metazoa > Chordata > Mammalia > Primates > Cercopithecidae > Piliocolobus > Piliocolobus tephrosceles. The sequence goes on along the minus strand of NC_045443.1, from coordinate 125,019,897 downwards.
TCATGTCACTGATTCCAAATTAATGTCCTATTGCTGCCCCTGGCATGTGGAGAATGAGGCCACCATGGCTGTGAAATTAAGAGCAACCAAGAATTCCAACCTCACTCTGTTCCATCCATGAGATGCCATGGCTGGGGAAGGACTGTAGTTGTTTCAAGCATGCAAATTAAATCCTCAAAAGTCAATCCCATGAGTTTGAAACACCGCATTCAGCTGATAAAGCAGATGTGAATGCCATTATTTTCCCCCAAGAAAAGGATTTGGAAAAAGAGGCTTTGCAGCAAGGAAAGGGACTTGGGAAATTAAAATATGTCATCAGGTTTTTGAAACCATAAGGGAAAATACTGACACTCCAATGCTAGTAACATTTCTTCCCAGCCATATTTTCAATTGTGGCATGTTCAGTATGACCCAGAACTTGTGAAAAAGGAAAGCCCCATAAGGTCATTATAATAAGCCAACGGGGAAAGGAATGGAACCAGTTCTTGATTAATTAAGGTTTTATTAAATCGTATGAACATGCTTTTTAATGTCACTGTCAAACTTCCAGATGATGACCAACAAGTCTCCCTCCTGTGGAATGCCTGGTGCTACTGGGGCTGTCAGCTGACTCCCCATTATTAGAGGAAAAACACACGCTGGGAGTACTGTGGGTTGATTACCAGCTGTTCACCTGAAAAAACGACGCAGCATCTGCAAAGCATCATTTTCCACCTAGTTTGACATTAAGCATTGTTGTAAACACTATAGGCATCTACATTCCGGCTCATTTAATTTCTCTACATTATATTCTCTAAACCTTTTACGCAGTGATTGTTCAATGGAATCTTTAATTGTTATCAGGCAGTGAAATCAAGGCAGGTGCATCTTGTAGAGAATACTGAGGCCATCAAAAGTGCAGGACCAGACCCTGTGGTGGCATGGGGGATCTAACTCAGAAAACATCTGCACGCTTTGATTCAGTCTGGGGTTGAGAAAAACTGGAGAGCTCTGAGCTGGAAAAGAATTATGCACATTTGCAGTCTGCTGAGGGGACTTAGGAGTTTTTGCATGGTCATTCTTCGGGCTGACAAAAAGTCCTGTAACTTTTGTATTTTCCATGTGAGATTTTCCAACAGATTGTGGGTTTGGGTAATTGCTCCTCTCATAGGAGATAGAAATAAATCAGCACGACTCTGTCTTCTCTATAACCCAAGTCCACGTCTCTGTAGTTTTAGCTACGTTTGACATTCTTTCTTTATTGAATGTATCTGCTCCATAATTCTGGGTCAGATCACTGAACTTTGAATAGAGCTTGGAATGCACCTGCTCCCTTTCCTGAGATGGTGTCATGAGAACGTACAACGACATGTGCAAAAACTTGTGATGAGGTGAAGTGTTTGGAAACTGCACTGGTGAAGGAGGTGTGGTTGTGCTGAGGTTAAGGTCACGCCTAAGCAATGTAGGCACTGTCTACCTTTCAGACTGAGGGACCCTGAGAAGGGTGCATTCAGACTCCACTCCCGTATCACTATTCTTCCTTCCCAGACAGACAAAGAAATCTGGGAAAATGGAAACCCCTCTTTTTAGAGTCTGTTGTGGAATATGGATAATGTGGTGGTTCCCAACCATCCCAGTTTGCTGCTCTCTGGGGGAGTCTGCAGAACATGAGGCTTCACTTGTAAAACCAGCGTGTTACTGAGCAAAGCAGGATGAGCCGGTCAGCCCGACATCGAGGCAGCATCTTCACCATTCCTTTGCATTTGTCATATCCACTTACCCTACATATGATGACATACTATTTTAAATGCATTTAACATTGTTTTCTTTAATAGAAGTTGCTTCTTTACTGCTTTTTATCACTGCCATAAGTGGAAGTTAAACAGAAATACATACTACACATTTTTAAAAGTGTGGCAGAATTTTTCTGCTGCCCACCTAGATGCCTTCTCGTTTCATGCCAATCCTAGATTTGTGCTGAGGCCTCAAGAGATGAAGAGGAATTAGTCAAAGGCACATCTCTGCTAGTTTGGGGTCTATGTATAATCACGAAACCCAGTTCTGGCCTTCACACCTCAGAGGAATTTAGAAATGGAGCTTTTGAGAAAATAAATTCCCAGAAAGTTACGGCTTTTAAGACAAAAACAAAGCAAAACAAAACATTTTTGGGATCTGCCCATCACTCTTCTTGTTTGTAGGCTAAATGTATGAGGATGTGAGGCATGATGGTGGGAAAGCGACCTTGTGATCACACAAGAATGTCCAAGAGACTCCCTTGTTCACACCCACATCCCTGAGATCTTGGAGTTATGGAGCCAGCCCCAGAGAGGCCACCTGGAGTCCACTAAGGGCACTGCTCCTGCTCTCTTTGTTGAAAGGATATAGTAGAAAGTTTTCAGTACCGGGCATGGTGGCTCACACCTGTAATCCCAGCACTATGGGAGGCCGAAGCGAGTGGGTCACTTGAGATCAAGAGTTCAACATGCCTGGCCAACATGTTTCTACTAAAAACACAAAAATTAGCTGGGCATAGTGATGCATGCCCATAGTCCCAGCTACTCAGGAGGCTGAGGCAGGAGGATCACTTGAACCCAGGAGGTGGAGGTTGCAGTGAGCCAAGATCATGCCACTGCATTCCAGCCTGGGTGAAAGAGTAAGACTGTCTCAAAAAAAAAAAAAAAAAAAATCAGTCATAGGCTCCCAAGCTACAGCACCAGGAAATGGGCATCTGGTGCCTCTGAAGAAAACCAAAGGAATAGCATCCCACCAGAATAAAGATAAGGGAGCAAGGCCTTGGGACCACCGCCTCCCAGCTGTGAGACTCCGTCTCAAAAAAAAATTAAAAGAAAGTTTTAAACTGCTAAAGATGATCAAAAAGTATGTCTTGTTCTCTGAAATAACAAAAATAATTGAAAGAAAACTCAAAAGGAAAATCCAGGCGTACTTCATTTTACTGTGTGTCACTTTACTGTGCTTGCAGATACTGTGCTTTTTACAAATAGAGGAAGTGGCAGCCCTGCATCAAGCAATGGGTTCCATTTTTCCAACAGCATATTCTCAATTAATTAGCAGTTTCTGGCAATAAAATATTTTTAGTTAAGGTATGTACTTTTTTATACATAATGCCATTGCACACTTAATAGATCAAAGTATAATGTCAACATAACTTTTGCAAGCACTGGTGATATGGTTTGGCTGTGTCCCCACGCAAATCTCATCCTGAAATGTAGTTCCCATAGCTGTCACGTGTCGTGGGAGGGACCCAGTGGGAGGTAATTGAATCATGGGAACAGTTACCTCCATTCAATTCTCATGACAGTGAGTGAGTTCTCAAGAGATCTGATGGTTTTACAAGGGGCCTTTCCCCTTTTGCTTCACACTTCTCCTTGCTGCTGCCATGTGAAGAAGAATTGTTTGCTTCCCCATCCACCATGGTTGTAAGTTTCCTGAGGTTTCCCCAGCCTTGAGGAACTGTGAGTCATTTAAACCTCTTTCCTTATTGAATTACCCAGTCTTGGGTATTTCTTCACTGCAGTGTGAGAATGGACTAATACAATTGGGAAATAAAACATTTCCGTTATTCTCTTTATTGCAATATTAACTTTATTGCAGTGGTTCAGAACCAAACCCAAAATATCTCTGAAACATGACTGAAACATTTCTCACTATGTGAGCCTATGTTGTGTAATGCTCTGTTAGGCAACCACCTAAAATCAAATTACACATCTCCAGGGCCTCCCTGTACACCTCCAATAACACTGTTCTAATATATTGAGTATAAAATCAATTTTATGCCACTAAAAACATTTCAGATAGGTAGGCTCAAGCAGAAATGTTTTTCATTGACAGAAACATTGCAATTACACACCATGACTTTCATTTTTTAATGGAGGCCTAATCCAGTAATCGCCAATGTAGACACATTATACCAGAAGAGAGATATCGGTATCTACATCAATTGGCCTATTTATCAGTTATCTATCTATCTCAGTTCATGAGTTCATTACTTCTTCTGCTATTTTAATCCTTAATTGAAAGGCAAGAGATAAAACTATTTTGAATTGTGGCTTTGAATACATTAGCTTCTTTTCAGAAACAATAGTATTTGATGCATGAAAGGATGGGAAATACCAATATAGTATTTTAAAGTTTTCCATTAATTTTGCCCTAAAAATTAATCTTGATTCGACCTCAGTTTTCCCTTAGGTCCCAGATTGTCTTGGAAATCTTCTTGCTCACTATTTTATATTCAGCAGTTCTTAATTTTCAGTCATTTAAAAAAATAATCTTTTATTAATTTCATGTTGTCAAAATATTTGTATTATTATTTATGTGATATATTATTTAAGTTAACCTCTATGAGTAATAAGAATATTCAGGAAGGAAATAATATTATCATGGTAAACTTACCATAAATAGAGGACAATTATGAAAATAAGTGTAGTGAAATGGAACATTGCAATTCCATGCTGTTACCTGTATAAAGCCTTGAGCTTATGTGGGCCTCCTTTCTCTTAAAAAGGCTGAAAGTGTTAGACATTACAGGCTCTAAAAACAAATAGATTTTTCTCTGTGATGCCATCTGAAGAGCTCAAAAACAATTGGAAAGGAAACGAGTTAGTCACTATGATATTTAAATTTATTTGATTTCTTTGATTTCCTTTACATAACACTGAGCCATCTGTCTCATCATGTAAAATGATCTCATTTCCTCCCTGAAAGGGCTGCTTTGTTGCTGAATCTCTTGGAAGGCCACCCCCAGCCATTCATTATTTTGTTCTGACATCTGATGGGCAGCATATTGTCGCCTATCCAGACTCAGGTCACAGATCCTGATTGGTTTAGGTCAGTCACAGAAATGCTGTGAGGATATGCCCATTTCACATAAGCCTGTGATTGGTTTGGTCTGGGTCATGTGACCTGCCTCTGGCCATTGAGACCTAAGACTACATCTTATGGGGATTTAAGGGAAACGCTTTCCTCCTTCATACAAATTATATTAAGCCAGAATGGCCTCTTTTTGTCCCTTTCTTCTCATCCTGCTCTGGGGGCTGTCCAGTGACAATGTGGTATGTAAAACTATGAGGGCCATCTCCCAATTATAAAATAACCATACTGCAGATAAAAAGATAAATATGTTAAATATGTGGGGTTCTTCAGGACTAACTGTCATGGAATGTAGCCCAAACTGATGACAATAAATAACAAGAAAGTCCTCATCCTTTAAGGGAACATTAGCTAAATTTTCTGTTATTGTAGCCAACCGCATTCATTACTGATAATGCTGCTTTACCTTTTCCTGCTTAAGTCTTGGGTATTCCAAACCTTTAGCTTTTATTCATTTTCTATCCACTACAAGATTCAATCTCTTTCCTAGGCTTATATTAATCTCAACCACCTATTTAGAATCTGCTCAAAATTTAAGTCTAAGAATCATTAGCCTGGGGAGTTTTTCATGGACTTGAATATTCTTGGAATTCACTCTGGTTTAATAAAAAAAAGGAGAGACAGAAACAAGACAAGAGTAGCAAAATACTGTAGCATCTGTGTAGATCAAGAGATGAAGGAATGCAAAGTAAATTTCAAAGTACATTTGTCTTATTCATTAGTTCATTAAATATTTAATAAGCATCTACTACTTGCTCAGTATGCCATAGTGAACTAGGCAACAGAATCCTAATTGTTGTTGGGATTATAATTATCATGACTGCTCGTGTTTTCTGTTGTCATTGCACCCTGAAACTCTTCAAGACATTGACTTTTTGATATTCTGCTGCTCAGAGAACATATTTTTCACTATGGAAATGCAGAATGTTGTCAGACCTCAGGCTGAGTTCTGGCTTTCAGGGGACAGAAGAAGTGGCAAGTATGAAGACAAAAAACTACAATGCTTCCTTTGTTCCTGTTGGTTCAACGCATGAGCTTTTGTTTCCTTCCTAGATATGAGATTTTTTTGGGCGTTGGTTTATTTCTAAACTTAAGAGTGGCTCACTAGTGTGTTAGGAGTTGCATGGTGGTAAACAATCCACTCGTGTTTGTGGTTTGAAGAGGTTGGTGGCTGGGACAGGCATGGCATAATCTCAGCACTTTAGGAGGCCGAGGTGAGCGGGTCACTTGAGTATAAGAGTTTGAGACCAGACTAAGCAACATAGGGAAACCCTGCTTGTATGAAAAATAAAACAAAATAGAATAAAAGGTGGAAAACAATGCAAATGTTCAGCAACGAATGAATAAACAAAATGTGGCAAATTCACACAATGAAATATTATTTGACAAAAAAGAACTACTGATACATGCTACTACAACATGGAGGAATATTGAAAATTGTGCAAAATAAAGCCAGTCACCAAATAGCACTTATTGTACCATTCCATTTATATGAAAGGTCAAGAATAGGAAAATCCATAGAAACAAAAAACAGATTGATGGTTGACAGGGGTTAGGAGTGGGGGAAAAAAGGAATGACTGCTAATAAGTATAGAGATGTTTAGAGTAATAAAAAGTTCTGAAACTAGACAGTGATAATGATTGCACAAAATTGTGAATATACATAATGCCACTAAATTGTCTCTTTTAAATAGTTAAATTTGTTAATATGTTATATATATTTTAGCATGATTAAAAAAGGAAATGAAATTGGAAATTTGCCCTTAGACTTAATTTTTTTCTTTCTTTTAGAGTGTCAGTTTTCACTGCTAACAAGCACAGCAAGTTAGCACACTGGCCACGTTGGAAGAGTCCAGGTCCCAAGCTTAAATGGTCACTGTCAAGACTAAATGCTTAGTCAGGCTAGGTTTTAGTTCTAGATTAGACCATGGTAGAGGGAAGCAGTTTTTCCACACATTCCAATTTGAAAAGCAGCAACAAGACTTGAACATTTATCTGGGTGTCAAGGAAAGAAAGTAAATACAGATCTTGAACAGCTTTTAAAACATTACTTTGACAGCTTTACTATTTGTATTTAGTGACCCCAGCAGTGAAGGTCTATATTGGGTTTGAATTAAATTGTCATAGAAGAGGGCAGTTCTCATGCTATAAACAAAGGGTAGATTCTGACGAATTTGAGGTCCTTAAAGTTTCCTTTTTAAATTTTTAAATTTAATTCATTTATTTTAACAAATCCAAGATGCAAAGGATTGGAGAGAAACATACAGAAAAAATAAATCCCATGTGAAAATCATTGAGAATGGGAAGCTTTTTGTCATTCAATGGATCATTTATAAAACTGCTATGTTTGTTTGGCTGCTATGGTGTGACAGGCAAAATAAAAAGACATGCCAAGGGATGCCTGCAGACATTTTCTTTATTTCTTTAATTTCCTTAGAGTTCAGGAGAGATTCTGCCACTCAAAGCTAGAAATGAATAACACACTAACAACAAAACAAAAGTGAAGCTATGAACTGAAAATATTCTGGCCTCAGACAATAACTCTATATATCAAGTTAAATGTATTTAACTTAGAAAAAGAGAAATTCCACCTATGTGAGATGCACAAAACAAAAGCACATGAAACAGCTGAAATGCAGTAAAAGAGATTGATGATTCAGATTCCCGAGCTTCTGGGTTTAAGTTTTAAATATGTAAGACTCCTAGGGATATCAACAACTTGAAATAGATTGATATCTCCTGCTCACAGAAAGTGGGATATGTCCAAAGTTCCGTAGTTAATTTATAACCAATGTTAACAGAGATCTTTAGTCACTTACTCTTTAGGGTTGTAGAGCCAACTGCTAAATCGATATGTGCTCCCGAGGGCCATTTTGAGGACATTTGGTGAGCATTACGATATTACCAATAATGTTTCCTGTCTCATCCACAAAAGCAATTAAAGGAGACAGCTGACACTGAGACGTCTCACATCTGTCTAATCGCATTCAGTCTAATGTGATGGGCCCAATTTGGCTATCAGACATGAACAGATAACTACAAATTGAATTTAAATCTGATTTTTGCCTAAGAGAAAGCTGAAGAAGAAAATGCTCACAAGGCACTGGCTAAGATAGCATATCCCACTTCTGTGAGGTGCAAAGAATGTGTTAGGCCTTGTAAGTTGAAAAAAAATAGGTAAACTGTCACAGGAAGCCTACTTAAATATATCAATATGCTGTGCATATTTTAGCACAATAGAAAAGAGACATGAAATTGGAAATTTACCCTTATGCTACCAAACACTCAAAAAGCCCACAGCCCAGTGCACATAGAGGCAGTAACATGGCACCAGCTTTGGGCAAAAGAGAAGCTTTATTGCAAGTTGACTGGGAAGGAGACAGAAGGAAACACTCAAACCTGTCTTCTGGAGCTGGAGATTGGGTCAAGTTTTATAAGCATGAGGTAATGATGTGTGGTCTGATTGGATGTTGTGATGAGGTGATGCCAGGAAGCATAGTCTGACTGGATCCTGCCATGAAGTGACAATCAGGGCTCTATCTGATTGGATCCTGGACCCTGCCATGCTGTGTCCTCTTCTTAATTCAGTCCCCACTCCTCCATCAGAGCACTTAGGTTCCCCCTGTGGTTGCCTGCTTGGCACATCTGAGCATGCTCAGGCTACATGGCCTTCAACCTGGGGTCCATGGAGCTGAAAAACAAGTCACAACTTTGTTACATAAATGTTGAACCACATTAGTCTGATACAGACACACATAGACTTAATTTTTTTCTTTTTAAGTTTTTCAAATTAACAAAATCAGATATAATAAAATTTGATTTCTACCATAAGTTAGCTCCTCATTCCCTCAAAAAAATATGCCCATGAGGGATCAGAATTTGACTTTCTAAATCACTAAGATTTGATGATATTTTCAGCAAATGCTGCTCTGGGAAGCTGACATATTCAGGATGGATGGAAAGATCAAGAGTATTTTCTTGAGCAATATAATGTGTTACTTTAATGGTGAAAAGGAGGGTCACAGTTTTCTAGATTTACCTGGGAAAACATCAGAAGTATTTCTTCTTCTCACATTTACCGGTTTATCTCCCTGGGCACCTGGGGAAAATGAAAATTCTGCTGAATTTTAAGACCAACATACTTATGACCTCTCTTATCGAGGAGATAAGTGTCATTTAGTGTTAGTTTTCTAAGACTTGCATAGCAAAGTGACCCAGACCTGGTGGCTTACACAAAAGGCATTTACTGTCTCACCGATCTGAAGGTTAGAAGTTGAAGATCAGGTGTTGGCAGGGTTGGTGTCTTCTGAGTCCTCTCTTCTGGGCTTGTAGATGGCCATCTTCTTCCTGTGTTTTTACATGGTCTTTTCTCCATACACGTCTGTGTGTAAATTTCCTTCTCTTAAAGAGACATCAGCCATATTGGATTAAGATACACTCTAATAACCTCATTTTTAGTTAATTACATCTTTAAGGACTCTATCTCCAAATATAGCCATATTCTAAGGTACTGGGAGTTAGGACTGGAACACATGAATTATTTTAGAGGGACATAATTTAGCCTATAACAAATGATAATAACTATGTTTCTCTTAAACATCTGATATTTATTTCTTGACTCAAGCCCACAGTGGCAGAAGAATGCTCACTTGGTGAGAGCTAACAAAGTTGTTTTAGTCAGCTTGAGTGCCATAACAGAATACCACAGACTGGAGTACTTCAACAACACACATTTATTTTTCATAGTTCTGGAGTCTGGTAAGTCTAAAATCAAGGCACCGGAATATCCAGTGTTTGGTGAAGGTTTTCTTCCTGGTTTGCACAGGGCAGAGAGGAGAGACAGGGATGCAACTTTCTCATGTCTCATCTTACAAGGGCACTAATTCCCATTCATGAGGGCTCTAGGCTCATGACTAAGCACCTCCCCAAAGCTCCGCCTCATAATATTGTCACACTGGGAGTCAGAATTTCAAGATATGAATTTGGCAGGGATAAAAATATTCAGTCCATACCAAAGCTCAAGGAATGAAGTTGGCCCTGGTGTTCACCTGAAGACATGGAATTTGCAACTGAAGTTGCAAAGCTCAGGTGTGAGTTTCTCCCATGTGCCCTAGGTTCCATTCTTCCCACCAGGAGACGAGATGATGGGATTCAGCACAAGGTGAGTGTTGGCTATGTTGGTCTCAGACTCACCCTTTTTTTTTTTTTTTTTTAACCTGTCTATCTCTAGCCTTTTCTACACTGAATCCCCTCATCTCCAGCACACTAAGAGACATTAATCCTTGTCCAGGAAATGAATGATGGAGGAACTGTACACCCATCTTTATGGAATAGAATGTGTATTTAAGTCCTACCCTATGAAGCAGGCAACACAAATTGGAGTGAGTGATGAGAGCTGACAGTATCTCAGACATTGAGTCTCTCACATATCTCAGCTACGGAAATGTAAAGGATAGCCTGTATTCCATTTCCTCCATGCTGCTCGTTTACCTATTTGCTGTCAAAATTATCTCCCATTGTTCCCTTGCTCTCTTCTCTTTATTACCTGAGCTGCCCACAGCTACACTTCGCATATCTCTCTCCCTGCTATCTTTTGGGTAGATTTAGCCAGTGGGAGGCACTGATGGACAATAAGCGGAGAGGAGAATGGAGAAGAGAGAATATTTTTCCCATCTCGCTCTCCCTGCTTTGGGCAGTATTTCTGGCGTTGGCTGTAGCCTTTCCAGAAGAATATAAATTTGTTAAAAATGAAGTAAGATTTACAGAAAAGGTGCAAAAGTTGCACAGACTTCCCATATAAGCTACATACTGTTTCCTCCTAAGTTATCAAAATGAATAAGTTTATATTGTTACGATATTATTAACTAAACTACAGACCGTCTGAATTGCACCCGCTTTTTTTCTGACTAGGGTCCTATACCAGGGTCTGCATTTTTCTTGGCTGCTGTATCTTTTGATTCTTCTCTAATCTGTGACAGTTCCACAGACGTTGCTTGTTTTTCTTGACCCTGATAATTTAGAAGAGTGTTGGTCAATTATATTTAGACTCTTTCTCAAACTGGGTTGTCTGATGATTTCCTATGATTTAAGATTATCATTTACTGGAAGAATACCACGGAGGTCATGGGCTCTTCTCAGTGCTTTGCAAAGGGGATACATGAAATGCATCTGTCCTATGTTTATGTTAACCTTGATCACTTGACTGAGGTGGTACCTTCTAGACTTTCCAATCTGAAGTTACTAGTTTTCCCTTTTAAAGTAAAAAAAAAAAAAAAAAAGAAAGAAAGAAAAAAGCAAACTCATTGATTCAAGGAATATGATTTGAGTCTATGCAAATTTCCTGCTTCTCCTTAAACTTCTGCTCACCAGTTTTAGCATCTACATATGGATGTTGGATGCAGCAAATTATTAACGTGTTAATTCTCTAAGTAATTTTTCTCTTTCCCTAATTTTTTACATGCATTAATTGGAATCCCCCTCTAAGGAAGAGCTGACCTTTCTCTCCTATTCAATTATTTGTTCATTTGCATCTGGATTCAAAAATACTTTATTCTTTGAATTACAACTCAATTCTATCATTATTTATTTTGTTTTTCAAGTTGTTCCCACTTCTGCCATTTAGAGTTATTTCAGGGAAGTTTCTATACTCGTTTGATGTCTCTCTTTGTTGAGAACTTTCTTAACTTGCTGAAACTACAGAATACTTCAGGCTCATCTTGTATTTTTCCTGCCTCAGCCATGAGACCAAACAAGCAGCCCTGTTTTCTTTTATTGGAGATAGGTATTTAGGAACCAAGATCTACCTATCATGTGTGCACATTGCTGCTGCAGTGTCATTAACTCTATTCTCATTGAGGAAATCTTGGAAATATATGTTTACTAATCTGTGCAAACATAAAAATAACCCTCTCTATCTAGTTATATGTATATGTATGTCAAGCTATAGACAGATGGATATCCATGTGTCTACATGTAGCTACAGATGCAGATACAGGGATGCATGGAAAGTCAAAGAGATAAATAGATAGGATAGATAGATAGATGATTGATAGATAGATAGATAGATGATTGATAGATAGATAGATAGATAGATAGATAGATAGATAGATAGATCAGATAGATAGATGGATAGATAGATAGATGATTGATAGATAGATAGATAGATCAGATAGATATTTGAGTTTATACTGATATCTCTGATTCTAATCCAATAATGAAGTTTCATTGTAAGCCAGCCCCTTTCTGAAAGGTTATCTTCTTTTGCTAACAGTTGAGAAAACAGGCTCTAAATATCTACAATATATTTACTTATTTGTTCAAACCTTGTATACATTTAAAGTAGTTTGACAAATGCTAACACATACTCCTGTGAGAATCAAATTGACCACCAAGAATAGTGTTTGAGCACAGTTCTTTTGTTTGTGACCTTAAGACATCAGGTTAAACAATGTTTTCCAAAATCATTTAGATCAGCTTTTTTCTTCTCCACCACTTTCTGGAGGATTAACTGAACTATTTGTAATACAAAGATATAGTGTGTCACAGTCTGGCATATCATCTTGCATTTTCCTATAGTTTGATTTTTTTAAATTCACATACATGAAAATCTACTCTTTATGCTATATGGTCATGTGCATTTTGACAAATATAGAGGGTCATCTATTCACCAACACAATTCCTTAAATACAGTTCCATCACCTCCAAAACTTTCTTATGATGCCACTTTGTAGTCAACCCATACATGCATCCCAAAACACTATGTTTTCTACCCCTATAGCTATATCTTTTCCTTTTCTTTTTCCTTTTCCAGGAAGTTGTAAAAATAGAATGATACAATATATAGACTTTAAGAGTGGCTTTTTTTCACATAGAAAAAAATTATTTAGTGTTCATCCATGGTATTTTGTGTATCAATAGCTTTTGTATTTTAGTACGCTGAGTAGTATATGAATGTATTATAATTTCTTTAGTCATTCACTGACTGAACGTTCTCAGGGTGTTGCCAGGTTTTTGTGATTTTTAAATAAAATTCTTGTAAGCACTTATGTGCATGTCTTCTTGTGGTCTTTATTTTCCATTTCTCACTGGTATATACCTATGAGTGAATTTATAGATTATATGGTAAATGTATGCTCAAGTTTAAAATAAATGATTACAATACCACCTTTTATATTAATCCATTTTCACACTGTTGTAAAGAACTGCCCGAGACTGGGTACTTTATAAAGAAAAGGGATTTAACTGACTCACTGTTCCTCATGGCTGGAGAGGCCTCAGGAAACTTACAATCTTGGTGAAAAGCAAAGGGGAAGCAAGACATGACTTATATGCCAGCAGGAGATAGCACACAAGGGAAACCGCCACTTATAAACTATCAGGTCTCGTGAGAACCTCCTCACTATCACAAAAACAGTGTGGGGTAAATTGCCCCCATGATCCATCACCTCTCACCAGGTTCCTCTCTTGACATGTGGGGATTACAATTTTAGATGAGATTTGGGTGGGGACACAGAGCCAAACCATATTACCCTTACAGAGTGACTATACTGTTTTGAATATCCACCAGTAATGTGTAAATGAGAATCCCAGAAAATCTGCATCCCTTCCGTTATCACTTTATATCATTAAACTTTTTAGCCATTATAATAGCTGTGTAATAACAACTCATTGTGCTTGAATTCACATTTATTTAATGACTAATGATATGAAGCATCTTCTTAACCTGATTTATTTGGCATCCATTTCTTTTCTCTGGTGCAGTATTTGTGCAGTTACTTACCATTTTTTATTTCATCCCTTTCTCTCTTATTGCATTTTGAGTCTTTATATATTTTTAATGCAAATATTTTAGCAGATGTCTGAGCTACAAATATTTTCTCTCAAGTTTGTGGCCTGTCTCATCCTTCTCGGTCCAGAGTAGTTCACAGAGCAGATAATTTTAATCTTGATGGAGTCTAATTAATCCATTTGTTTTCTTGGATCATGTTTTTGGTTTTGTATCTAAGAAATTATTGCCATCTGAAGTCACAAAGATTTTCTCCATTGTTTTATTCTATAAGTTTTATTGTTTTATGTTTTATAGTTAAGTCTATGATCCATTTTAAGTTATTTTATAAAAGATATGCATCAGAGTTATTTTTTACATATGAATATCTAATGTTTATAGAATCATTTTTTGAAACTATCATCTTTTATTCTCCACTAAATTGTTCATGCTACTTTGTTAGAAATCAGGCATCCATTTATGTGAAGGCTTGTTTCTGGAGTTTCTGCTGTGTTCCATTTATCTATTTGCTACTCTTGACAGTGACACTACACTGTTTTCATTGCTGTACCTTTGCGATAAGTCTTGAAATAAGTTTCTCTAAATGTATTCTTTCTCAATGTTATTTTTACTATTTTAAGTCCTTTGACTTCCTTTTTGAATTTTGGGGTCAGTTTGTCAATTTTCTCTAAAACATCTACTTGATGTTTGAATTGGATTGCACTGAATCTATACACCAATTTAGGCATGACTGACATGTTAGCAACATTGAAACCCTCTGTATGAAACACGACAAGCCTCTGTATGATTTTCACGTCAGCTCCCTGCAGCTCACAGGCCAGGGGTTCTTGCCCGCTTCAAGGAGAGGAGAACGTTGATTGGCCCCACCTGGGTCAGGTGTTAACTCCGGTACAATCAGCTACGCCTGCATCATGGGATCAAAGGCACTTTTCATGCCCATGGGTGGCATGAAATTAAGGAATTTAGCTATTCCTTGATTCATCTAAGCAATGTGTTGTTGCAGTCAATGTGCAGGTTTGCACATCTTTTGTTATATTTCACCCTAAGTATTTCATATTTTTTGTTGTTGGTATGATAAATGGTATTTTCAAAAATGGTCTATTTCATGATTATTCGTTTCTTGTTGATAGTAATATAATTGATTTCTATATACTGATCATGTATCCTGCAATGTTATTTAACCTAATTATTAGTTCCAGTAATGTTTTTATAGATTTCATCACATTTTCTGTATAAATAATTATGCCATCTGTGAATAAAAATAGTTTTATGTCTTTCTAAACTATATAACTCTTTAAAATCCATGCATTTATTTAAATATATAATATATATACTTATATATAATATATATAAATATAATATAAATATATATATATAATATATATATATTTACTTTTTTACTTACAAACGTAGGCAATATTGCACTGGCCAGAACAGTCAGTAAAATATTAAATAAAAGTAGTAAGAATGAACATCCTTTGTTGTCTCTGATCTTAGGGCAAAAGCAGTAATTCTTTCACCATTAAGTATGATGTTATGTGTATGTTTTCACAGATACCCCTTATCAAGTTAAGAAACTTTCCTTCTATTACAATTCTTGAGAGTTTTCTATTAGGGGAGAGGACTGAATTTTACAGTTGGTAATATGTCTTTTTACCCTAATATGGTGATTTTCAAATGTTAAATAAATCTTGTATTCTACAGAGAAAACATACTTGGCCATGATGTTATATTCATCTATGTTGTTGGATGATACTTGATTAAATTTTGTTTAGCATTTGTCTGTTTCATGAAGTATACTAGTATTCTTTCTTTTTCTCTAATGTCTTTGATTTTGTTATCAGGGTAACACACTGGTCTTATACAATGAGTTTGGAATTCTTCTCTTTGCAACTTTTTAGAAGAGTTTGCATGTTCTAAATGGGTATGACTTATGTTATTTCTGTATTACTTACTTGGTAGAATTATCCAGTGAAATAATCTGTACCTCGAATGTTGTTTGTGAGATGTTTACCTATAACATCTATAGTTATATAATCACATGTGTGGCGATTCTAAGTATATAATTTTCTTCAGTAAGCTTTGTCAGCACATGCCTTAGGAGTTACGCGTCAATTTTACCCAACTTGTTATATTTGTTGTTAGAGTTATTCATAATGTCCTTTTATTATCTTTTGAATATTTCAGGAATATGTAATTATTTAACCTCTTTTATTCTTGCTACTGGCAATTTGTATCTTCTTTTTCTCTTTCTTTTTTATTGTTCCTAATGAGTTTGGCTAGAAGTTTATCCATTTTAAAAATCTGAAAGAACTAGCTTTTGGTTTCATAATTATCAGTTTTTAAAATTTTTTCTTAAGGTGGAAAGCTAAAATTATCGCTTGGAATCTTTTTTCACAAATTTGCTAATTTGGGGAGTAGGTGCTATAATTTGTCTACCTAAGTTCTGCTTTAGTGACATCACACACATTTTGATAAATTACAGTTTCAGTTTCATTTAGTTCAAAATGCTTTCTAATTTCCCTTTCAGTTTTTTCTTTGATCTGTGCATTATTCAGAAGAGTGCTAGTTATGGTCTGACAATGTGGTCGATTTTCAAGATATCTTTTTGCCATTTGCTGGGAACAATTTTTTGTATGACAGGAATCATTTCAGATTTATTAAGATTTGTTTATGATCCAGAATATAGTTTAATTTGGTACATGTTTTTATGCACTTGAAAAGATTATATATTCTGATAATATTGGGTGGGACATTCTAAGGTCTACTTGACTGATATTGTTGTTCAGGTCTTCTATACCCTTCCTCTTTGTTCTAGAAATTATTAACCAGACTTGTGTATTTGTTTATTTCTCCTTGTAGCTTTGTAAGTTTTGCTTCATGTATTTTGGAGATCTTTAATCAAGCACACACATCTGTAGAAATGTTGTCCTTTTGAGGAATTTTCCTCTTTATCATTATTAAAGTCTTTATCATTATTAAATGACTTTGTTTATCCATGGTAATGTTCTTCATTGTGAAATATGTTCTTGTTTTCAGAGTTTGTTGAGTTTCTTTGGTCTGTGGGTTTGCTTTCATGAAATTTGTAAAAAGCCAAAATCCAGCCCATATTAATTTCTCCCTCACATGATTTCTCATACCACCATGCTTCACTTGTTACAATAAGCAACAGGAAAATGTGACTGTTGTGCCGCCAAACTAACACTCACTGTGCTGTCTTCTTTATGGGGTTGTTGTACTGAAATGCTGCCAACAGATGATCTGTCACAGGGTTTCCCCACATAATCACAATTAAGGCCAAAGGTAACCACGTACATTTTTTCCCCTGAGAGGGTGTTTCTTTAAATACTTCCAGAACACAAGTTGGTGGTGATAACACCCTTGTGGCATAAACAGTATGCCTGTTAAATATTGGAGCAAGAAGGGTTGAAACATATTGTTAGGATGGACCTTCTTTAATGAAATAGTCCAGAAAACTCTCTTGAAATTTATACTTACATCCACTGGGGCATGGTAGGCTAAGGACTATGGATGGCAGTTGGACATGAAGAATAAAGGATTTCTTTTCCTTGACAGTCTTGAAAAAAGGAATATGGTATCAAACAAACCTCAACTCACAGGAGTCACAGGCCCTCAATGGGTTTGGGATGAAGACTGTTAGCAAATTAGCAAACATTTTTGAAGGCCAGGAAAATAGCCAAGAAGGTGACCTAACCATGGCCCATTTGCTTAATGAGAAGTTATCGTGGAAAACACAGCCTCCTGAGGAGTTGAGTATTGATACTCTTGTGAACAAAACTTGACATCACTGGGAGGTTGGATTTTTAGTAGCCAATCTTACTGTCTCTATTTCTAGGGCCAAATGGTACTTTATTACATTTCTTTCCATATCTTGGCTCCATTTTCAAACTTTCCCTCAGTTTTATCATTTGTAAAATGGGAATACTACAGTTCTTCCAAGACTGTTGTGAGGATTCAATGTGCTAGTGCATTTAAAATAATTTAACCAGGTATGGTCATAAATAAGCAATTAATGAGTCATCTTCCTTCCTGGCCCCTGTAGGAATTTCAGCTTAGAGCCCCAATGTCTAATAATACTAATATTATTATTATTTTCCGACTTCTCAGATCCCTCTCTCCAGTTGCCCTGGTCGCTGGCTGCTTCAGGGTTCCCAACACCTAGTTGAGTGATTTTCACTTCAGCTCCCTGCAGCTCACGGACTGGGGGCTCTTTCCCACTTCAAGGAGAGGAGAGACGTTGATTGGCCCCGCCCGGGTGAGGTGTTCACTCCTGGTCCAATCAGCTGTGGCTGCATGACGAGGTCAAGGGTACCTTTCATGCCCATGAGTGTCCGGGCATTCCTAACAGGTAAGGGTGATGGGAAGAAACCAAGGGTGCTTCTTCTAAACCTGTGTTTTGCTTTTGTGTGGTGTTGCTTTGCCTCACTAGAGTGTAAGCTCCGTGAACGTCAGAACCATGTCCTCTTGTTCTATAGCACCAAAGTAGCCAGGTTTTTGATGTCTATTACATGCCCACCACTCAAATACTCAGGATGTGGTGGTCTGTCTGATTTGGCCCCCTGTGGCTTCTCCGCATCCCCCTCCCAGCTGCTCTCTGCCCGCAGGTCATGCTGTCCCTCCAGCTACTCCACCCACACGCCAAGCGTGTTCCCTCCTTTGCACTTGCTGTTCCCCATCCCCAGCACATCCTCGCTCTGACAGTCACCTTGTTGGTTCCTGCTTATCACACAGGTCCACCCTCCCATGTCCCATCAGACAGGACCTGCCTGGCTGCTCATCCGAAGTGGCCCAGCCGCCTTCCACTACATCACCTGCTTCTTTTTTTTCCTAATCATAGAAATGCAAGAATGGTTTAATATTATAAAATCCATACATATAACTGACTTTTTTTAAAAAACATTAATTTCTGGAGTACATGTGCAGGATGTGCAGGTTTGTTATATAGGTAAACGTTTGCCATAGTGGTTTGCTGCACCTATCAACCCATCACCGAGGTGTTAAGCCCAGCATGCAGTAGCTATTTTTCCTAATCCTCTCCCTCTCCCCTCCCCACCCCACAGTTCCCAGTGGGGGTTGTTCCCCTCCCTGTGTCCAAGTATCACCTGCTTCTTTAGTCTTTATTTAAAACTTTCATATCTGTTTATTTTCGGTGTTTTTATTTCCCATGTCTCCTCACTAGAATGTAGATTTCATAATTTTATGAAGGAAGTATCTTGTTGTTTCTGCTTGTTTTGGTCCATCCATCACTTTACCTAGAACAAAAATGAGCATCTAGAGTCTGTCCTATCAATATTGCTGAATGAGTGAGTGAGTGAAGGATCGTCTATCTCTTGTCTTTAACAGCTGAGAATTCTTTTAGCCTATTTTCAATTGCTAAGAAAGCCACATACAACTTGTGCAGTAACTGCCCACTAGGCCAGGTCATGATACAAAGCAGGCATTTTTCTTTTCTTTTCTTTTTTTTTTAGAAAGAGTCTTGCTCTGCACTCTTTTGCCCAGGCTGGAATACAGTGACATGATCTCAGCTCACTGCAACCTCTGCCCTCTGGGTTCAAGCAATTCTCCTGCCTCAGCCTCCCGAGTACCTGAGATTACAGGCACCCACCACCACACCCAGCTAATTTTTTTTTTTTTTTTTTTTGTATTTTAGTAGAGAGGGGGTTTCATCACGTTAGTCAGACAGGTCTCAAACTCCTGACCTGAAATAATCCGCCTGTCTCGGCTTCCCAAAGAGCTGGGATTACAAAAATGAGCTACTGTGCATTTTTCCTTCTGTTCTCCCCCAGTTTCCCATAAACCACCTCCAATACAAGTGATATAAGATTCCTCTTTTATGTCCTTCTGCTACTACTATGACTTCTTCTTCTTTTGTGTGTGTGTGTGTTAAAATAGCTAGAAGAGAAGATAGCCTTCATTCCTCTAGTTTCGATGTATCGAAAATTTAAATTTCCAGGAAGTTCAGATGGTCATGCTGGCTTGGCCTGCCCGTGGAAGGACAACACTGGTCCTCCAAGTGGAGTGTTAGCTTCCCCGCCCATGACTTGCCCATCCCTGTGCTCACCCTATCAGCAGTCCCTGCCCCATACAACAGGCATCTGCTTACTTTGTCCCCAAGCAAAATATGAGCTTTTGAGGGCATTGATGTGAACCCCATTCTTGTTCTTCTTGGCAGGGTGTATGTTGCAGAACTCTGGTCAATAAAGAGTTTTGGAATGAATACATGGATGAATGAGTGAGCAAGAATTAGAATAAAATATGCTTTCTTGAGATATACGCATCAAGTAAGTTAGCCACGCTCAGAAAGAAAATTACTACAAAAGTCTGATGTGTTTTACACAAGTGGTCCTGTTCTGTCAGGGAGTGTTTTTAAAAAGTGAATTATCGACAACATTTAAAATTCATAATATTTTATGTAAAAGTCTAGATTTTAGTTTTCTGTGGAAATTGTAGAAATTCTGATTCCACTGACACTTGTTTCTGTCTGGTAAAAATCTGTAGAACACAAAAAGAGGCTTCTGACTTTGGAAGAACAATCCACACCATCCCTTACTGTCTAACCCTGTGGCTGCTGACTTTGGAAGGACATTTCACACCATTGTTTACCATCTAATACTATGTTGGTGTGGATTGCATTCACTATCATGACTCTGTCACTTTATTTACTTCTTCTAGTAATAGAGTTAAGAAAAAAAGTGAAATATTTCCTGTTTCATGTATTTATCAAAAAGGAATAAACAAAAACAAGATGAAGAGAACCAGTTGCTTCCAGAAAAGTGGGAGACATCAGACTTTATTGTTACAGAACTGAAAGAGATGTCTATGTGCTTCATATTCCAAAAAATGTATCCTGAAGAAAATTCCCCAGCATTCTTTACTCATTAATATTCCTTCCTGGCCTCTGTAGAAATTTCAGCAGTGGACTCCATCATCTACGGACCAAGGGTCCTGAATGTATTTTCTCATCCAGAGGGACAGCAGGGATGTCCCCAGTGTTCCCTGAGCACTGGCATTGAGACAGCAGCATGGTGGCCACAAGGTCATGCCAAGGTCCACGCTGAGCCTGTCTTGTTCTTACTGCTCTTTTATGTTTGGATGAACTCAATAAAAGTCTCTTTTGAATACATTTTCTTTGGATGAGTTTTTGGACGCTCATTTGGCCACAGAACACATTTTAAATAGTGGCTGTGTGACTCATTTAGCTTGGTCAAGCTGGTGTGTCCTCAGTCTCAACTCTTTAGAGTTTCCAGTAAAATTGGATTATTTGGACTGAAGTCTTTATTTCACAATATCTACTGATGAGTATTTAACAGGAAAATAAAAGTTGTGTGAAAGATTAAAGTTCTTTGGTGCTGAGAGACATCTGTTTATTGCTTTCTTTGTAAATGGGCGTCAGCGCAATAGGCAAAATGCGAAAGAAATTTAAATTAACGTAAAAAGACCCAGTGCCAAACGATTCTGCCATGCCCTTGAGAGAACGATCAATCTTGGCCATCTATAGTTAGAATAGCTGTGCTTAGAGAACAGAACGTGCCATGGAATTCCCAGGGTAGCCACTGATAAACGTGCTTGAATTTCTACCCTGCAATTACTCATTATCATATTCACCATCTTTCTTGTGCTCATGCATTCCACATGTGTTAATGAGCACCTCCCATGTACCGGGCTCTGTGCAAGGTACTGAGCACACCTCAGCAAATAAAGGATACCTGGTGCCTCCCTGGCCTCAGACAAGGGCAGTAACCCAGGCCTGGCAGATTGGAGCTGATGGCCAAATGCAACTCTAAGTATGCTGAGTCTTCTTTACATAATTTTATCTTTTCTATTGTCTTTTTATTTTATTTTCCTTTGTTTTGTCTTCATCCTCTTTTCTTTGGTAAATTGTGGTACCAACATTTAAACTTTAAAAGGTACCAGAGTAAAACCTAAATTTTTGGACTTTCTTGAAGAATAGGAAGGTCTGGCCACAGGGATCTCATGGCCACAGAATTCATCAGCAGGAGCTGAGGAGGGGCTTCAGCCCTCACGCTGGCCTCCCACACTGTCTTCCTCCTCTAATTCCCACCTGTCACCACCTGGCCCCTGAGTTTGAGCTCCCAGGCTAAGAGAGGGCTCCAGGATTATGAAGAAGTGGTTAATTTCTGACCTTGAAAACTTACAGCTGTGTAACCTAGGCATCGTTATCCAACGGCTCAAAGCCTTAGCTTCTGATTTATAACATGGAGAAGTTATAGCACTATCTCATATCTCATGGATGTGACCTGGGAAATACATGAGGTAAAGTA
Organism: Piliocolobus tephrosceles; assembly: GCF_002776525.5. Classification (NCBI taxonomy): domain Eukaryota; kingdom Metazoa; phylum Chordata; class Mammalia; order Primates; family Cercopithecidae; genus Piliocolobus; species Piliocolobus tephrosceles. The sequence continues at coordinate 124,997,943 of NC_045443.1, read as the reverse complement.
AGTGTGCTTAGCATAGGCTGTGCCCATCATCACTGCCAAGTAAACAGTGGGTGTGAAAAGCAGTAATCAGAAGAGGATCCTGGTGTTCCTGAACTCAGCTCAAGGATTGGCTCTAAATAGGGTCTTTAGGAGTTTTGCTAAACAAATGGCCAGGTGGCCTATTTTTTCTTATCAGTGAGCACAGCTGACAACACACACACATGCAAAAACACACACTCAACAAATAATCCACCAAAAACCAACACTATCATCAGCTATAATTCCATTTTTAAAAAGCACAATATTAAGTTAATTTAGGGGAAGCAGTGGGTAGCTCTGAGGGGAGATACTAGCGACGGCTGACCCTGAGCATCAGAAATGATTGCGTATGGCGCATCCACTCACCTGAGTGTGAGGGATATTGATCATGAAGTGCCTGGGACAAATGGAGAGCGAGACCTGGGAAGGAGACCCTCATTAGAATCAGGGAATCCTAGTGGATGGAGGGTAAAACCTATCAGCATTGAAGGCAAAAATTGGAAGTAGTCAAAACCTTCTTTGGAAACCTCTCTAATCTCCAACAAAGCCCAGCCCAACCCTCTTCCCATCCAGTGTTGTGGCAAATCACCGTTTCTGTAGCTGAGTTCTAAACACAGAGGAGTGCTGGCATTGAGGGCCAAGTAGTAGCAAAAAAATAAAACTAAAAAATCTCTACCATTGGAGGAGCCTTCACTGACTTCATGCTCACTGACGGGTGTTGGTTGAGTAGAATGGTGGCAGAATTGTTTGCCTATGTAAAGTATTTATCCCACCCTTCTTTCTCTTCTTCCTGAGATACACGCTCACATTTATGTAATTTCAAACTATTTAGGAAACTTGGAGCTAATAATAGAAAAATAATGTAAACAACACTTATTTTGTGGGTTTCTAGAAATTAGGATTAAAATAATATTATCACAAAAGCTTTCCAAAGCTGGACCAGACTGCCGTGGGAGCTAATGAGCTCTCTGTCAGTGAAAGCATATTCAGGAAGAGCGAGGCTCCCTGTCCATGTCTCATCCAGAGGTTGTCTCATTTGTCACTGTTGTTTGCTTGTTTGATTTTTAATCTAACAGAAACTGGCATACGATAAAATAAACACAAAATGGAATTGACTCTTAGAATTCACAGAAAAGCAAAGTAAACTATGGCTCAGAGAATTAGCAGGAGCCAACAGGGCCTGTGGAGTTTGGCAATACAACCATCAACTTCACCAGGATAGTATGGCTAAGACATGGCTAGTGGTGCTGACACCACCGAACACTCATGTTGACCCCATCTAACCAAGAACCACACATAGACCACCTTTCTATACAATAACTAGCAGGAGACAGGAGGCACACATGTGACTTTCCGAGTGGGAGGACCATCTAGACACATTCAGTTAGCGTCATACTCCAGCAATCAACTTACTAGATGCAAGACAGTCCCTGGAAAAATGACAGCAAAACAAATATCCATCGAAGTCAGGAATGTTATCTATTGCTGACTTGCTGAAGAGGGTGGGTCATGAAACAAGATAATTTTGTAAGTGCCTTCCTTCTTTCTTTTTTTTTTAAATTGATTTATTTTTTATTATACTTTAAGTTCTAGGGTGCATGTGCACAATGTGCGGGTTTGTTACATATGTATACATGTGCCATGTTGGTGTGCTGCACCTATTAACTCGTCATCTACATTGGGTATATCTCCCAATGCTATCCCTTCCCCCTCTCCCCACCCCACGGCAGGCCCCGGTGTGTGATGTTCCCCATCCTGTGTCCAAGTGTTCTCATTGTTCGATTCCCACCTATGAGTGAGAACATGCGGTGTTTGGTTTTCTGTTCTTGCGAGAGCTTGCTGAGAATGATGGTTTCCAGCTGTATCCATGTCCCTATAAAGGACATGAATTCATCCTTTTTTATGGCTGCATAGTATTCCATGGTATATATGTGCCACATTTTCTTAATCCAGTCTATCACTGATGGACATTTGGGTTGGTTCCAAGTCTTTGCTATTGTGAATAGTGCCGCAATAAACATACGTGTGCGTGTGTCTTTATAGCAGCATGATTTATAATCCTTTGGGTATATACCCAGTAATAGGATGGCTGGGTCAGATGGTATTTCTAGTTCTAGATCCTTGAGGAATTGCCACACTGTCTTCCACAATAGTTGAACTAGTTTACAGTCCCACCAACAGTGTAAAAGTGCTCCTATAACTCCACATCCTCTCCAGCATCTGTTGTTTCCTTTCAAAATGTTGTGGGCTACCAAGCTGTTGCAATCCAAGGGAAAATATTTTATTGTACAAATATTCATGAATTTTAAGGAGGAAGTTTTATTATGCAATGGCAAAATCATCATTGCTCTGGCTTTATTTTCATTGACTAGATTTACCTGGTTTTCACCTATTACCTTAGTCCAGGATCTGCGATATTCTTGTTTCAGGTCATTTGTTTACAAGGGACAGGAACTATCTCCAAGTAGTTCAAGCTAAAAGGAATGCTTTATTCCAAGAAAGAGATGGAAGGTAGTGGATGTACCTAAGGTGTGGATGTACGTAAGAATCAATGGAGAGCACTTTCTGCCTTCTTTTTCTTCCTGCTATACAGGCAGACTTTATCTAGGTGACAAACAGAAGAATGTACTTTTGAATTCTCAAGTTCGCATCCCAAATATGACCAGAGTAGACCTAAGTATGAGATAGGTCTGTGAGATAGCCTGCTGTGGATAGGCTGTACCCACCATAATGTATTTTTCCAGCCTTCAGAAAAGGCAATGTCATTGTGAGGAAGGACCTGGCTGCCATTCAGGTACCATATCTAGTACTGAGCCCTTCCTAGGATGTGCCATTTCAGTCTTATCGATGTCACAGATGGCGTCTATTTGCAGGTACTAATAGCAACAAATGCATTGTCACAATAATTGAAGAGTCATTCTCTTGTCTCCTGCAAAATTTCCAATAAATCCATTAAAGTCACATAAATGTTGTCTTGTGATGCAAAACTGAGCTAATGAGAAGAACAGGGCTTTGTTTCACAACTTGTTGCTCAAACTGTTGTGGTGTTTGGGGTCTCTCCCATTGGAAAGGAAAGAACATCCTGTCTCAAACAATGAGTAAGTTTTGGTGAAGAAATGGAAAATCTAGTGGGGCTACAAATCTCAATCATTCAATTTAAATTATTATTTAAAGCACTGCTTTGGAGATTCCATTGAGGTTAAAACACTTTACAATGCAGCCCGGAACCACTGCACTTTTGTTTTATTGAATGTTGAACAGGATTGCAGGGTTTGATAAAACTTTTTAGTGACTGTTATTAATCCAAGCCAGAGCATCAGCTTAGTTCTGCTGCGATAGGTAACCAGAATGCTCTACTCACCAAACCCTATGTTCTGGCCTGGGACTGCATCTGCCAAGAGGACCCAGAGCCTGGAGCCAGGAATGGGCCCAAGGAGCCCCGCTCTGGGGCTGGAGATCAGCAAGATGTGACTCTGACAGCCAGGACACCCTTTGCAGGCCCATGTCCTCTGCCACCTGGTCGCATATCCCCCTTGAAAGCCAGCATTCACAGGACATAATTCAAGGTCTGAACTTAAGCATTTCTAAAGCAGCAAACTGCATCATTGAGGAAAAGACTGGTAGAATGCTTATACACAATGTGGGGAGAAAATATTACAGCTAATATATTTTTTGTTAGTTTCAGAAAATGCAAGAGTGAAAAAACAAACTTTCAGCTCTGGGATGATAGAAATCCTCAGATTGGAAGGCATGAAATGGTCAGAAAATGACATCAGCTCAACCTCACGAGGCCCGATCAATCGACTCAACATAACGGCGTTTCTGAGAACAGTGGCTTCTGAGGCCTGGGTAAGACCCCAGCTCTGCCCTCATGCCTCACCTACTGCAGATTTTTTAACTTCCTCAAACTTCAGTTATGTGTTTGTAGCAGGAATGTCACAGTAGTTCCTAATTTCAGAGTTTCTGGAAGACTCTACGGATTGAGCTCTACCATGAAAGTGCAGAGATTCAGACGACTGGCGTAACTGCTGTGTGAGACAGTATTTTCACTGTAAAATTACTCCATCTTTACTAGTAAGACTCCCAATGTCTCTAAATCTCACCAAGAAGCTTTTAGCCAGGGGTCCCTTCCGATGGCAGCCTACGTGAAGAGGCCACACCTAGCCCCACACGGGGTGGAAGTACCCCTAGGCCATGATTCTCATCAATTCCCATCAATTCCCAGTGGTTTACATGCTGCTGTGCGGTGAGGGCTGCCCCTGTTCTGTCCAGTTTAATCCTAAAATGAAATTAAACACCTTCATTACATTACACACAAACACACATATGCAGACACACACACACACACACTTATGCACACACATACACAGACACACACATATGGACACACAGACACACATACACTCACATACCCACTCAGACACACACATGCACACATATACTCACACAGACCTGCAAACACATTTATGCACACACATACACAGACATGCACAAACACACACATACACACTCACACGTAGACACACATATACACACACACATATGCACACACATACCCACACAGACATGCAAGCACACTTACACACAAACACACACATGCACACACACAGACACACATACACACATAGACACACACAAATCCACACACACATGCAAACACACAGACATATATACACACAATAGATGCACACAGACACACATAATTATGCACACACACATGCACATACATAGACACATGCACACACATACACAGACCTGCAAACACACTTATGCACACATATACACAGACATGCACAAACACACACATACACACACACACGTAGACACACATACACAAACACACATATACACACACATGCACACACATACCCACACAGAAATGCAAATACACTTACACACAAACACACATATGCACACACATACACACACACACATATACACACAGAGACACACACAAATACACACACACACATGCAAACACACAGATATATATACACACAATACATACACACAGACACACACAAATATGCACACAAACACACATGCACATACACAGACACACACAAACACACATACACACGCATATGCACACATACACACACACAAACACAGATTCACAAACACACATATGCACACACAGGCAGACACACAGACACATACACAAATACTTCTTTACCCCAAGTATTTCATGATCTGGGGAACTTTGTCAGTCGTTTAGACGGTAACATCTTCGGCTGAAATCCCCCAGAAATAGATGCTGAAACCAGACCTTGAGCATCCAGAGTCCATTTGGGACACAATTTCACGAAACTCCATTAGAGGAAAGGGAACATAAGATGTGGAAGGGCAGGAAAATGACACAAAGTATATTTATGAGCCATTTACTGCTGCGAGCAACTGGGACCCAATCCCGCTGACCCCTTCCACGAGAAGGTGCAGGACACATCTCTGAACTGTCGCCCCAGGGGTGAGGAAGCAAGGCACAAGTCCTCCCGTTCCTGTTTGTCACTGGCGGAGGGCTGTCCCAAGGGGCGTCGACTGTGCAGTACTGCTCACTCATCCGGGGCCCAGCACATACTTGCTGCCAAGTGAAGCCCTCAAGCTGATCTGGGCCAGTCCTGCCAGCTTCTCCTAAGGGGCTTGCCTTGCTGAAGGAATGGCTTTTCGATCTGGCCATGACCCGTTTCCTTTATTATTCCTCAATTCTCTGGAGCAACGGATATTTTTTCTTCTTCTCGTTCAACCTTTGGAGGCTTAGCACCTGCAGGAAAACTTCCCAATAGGGGATATACTGTAGGGTTCTCAAAGCATGCACAGGAGTTCACCAGACAGGAAGTAAAACTCTGGCTTGACCCTCCAATCCTCTCAAAGTTAACCTTATAGATATAGACTCTACATCATCACTTCCCAGAAAAGTGCCAAGTTTCAAAGAAGGTCCCTTATTCAAGCTTTGTGGGGTTTTTTTTTTTTTTTTCTTTTTTTTTCTCTTTTTTATGGAGTCTGGCTCTGTTGCCCCGGCTGGAGTTCAGTGGTGCGATCTCAGTTCACTGCAACCTCTGTCTCCCCAGTTCAAGCGATTCTCCTGCCTCAGCCTCCTGAGTAGCTGGGATTACAGGCACCCGCCACCATGCCCGGCTAATTTTTTTGTATTTTTAGTAGAGACGGGTTTCACCATGTTGACCGGTGGCTCATGCCTGTTATCCGTTATCCCAGCACTTTGGGAGGCCGAGGCGGGTGGATGACAAGGTCAAGAGATTGAGACCTTCATTCGAGTTTACCCTTCTTTGGAGAATGGTCTGTGGTCTAGGGGCCTGCCTTCCCGTCTGAAATATACAGTAGTGTCCGGAGCACCAATCTGTGCACTTTCACAAGGATCCCTTCATTCCAAGTTGAAACTCCCCCATGAGCTGAGATGCCTACAACAGTGCGCTATCACTTCTCTTGGAGTTAATTCAAGTCTTAACACGTTAGCGCTCGCATTAGACCTTTTTCGTTGTAATATTTAGCTGAGGACAAGTTTCACTGGATTCTGGTAGGGGGAAACGAGGAGAGTGAATCAAATGGCTGCATCTGCAACATGGTCTCCAAGCTATAATTAGCAGTTTCAGCACAATATTTGGAGGGAGGCGTACTCTGGGGAGATAAAGGGACACTCAGAGACGCCCACTTGCCCCAACTCTGCAACTTTCTCTTCTGTGAAGAGAAAGGGCGAGTATTAGATGGACTGGATTTACTTCCAACCTCTGGAGCACAGTAAATTTTCAACACATCCAGGTTGAAGGCATGTATTCAAGCAACTTATCTTACAAGGTATTAAAATGCTCCATGATCGTTTCTCCTGACAAATGATACAGAAGCTGCTTGCTTTTAAATTTTGCTTTTAGACTCAAATATAGATTCAGTCTTTTTTGAAGTAATGCAAAGGACAATATTGAACCTTTAATATATGTTAAGTACTTTGCCTAGAACTTTAGATATTTTATTTTGCTGAAACTATTCAATAGCCCTTTGAAGGTAAGCATATTACGGATGATAAACCTGGGTTTTAGGTGAATTAAATCTCTAAGATCACAGAGCAGGTAAGAGGTCAGGTTTTATACTTAAACCCTACAAATCTAGAGGTTGAAATCTTAACCACTGGACTGTGCTCAGGCTGGATATGAATTAAAATAAATTCCTAATGCTGCTTCCTCTCCCTACACTCTACTCCCACAAAGAATCAAAGCAAGTTAGAGATAATCTGATTTGTGATTTTCCAGATTGCAAATAATCCCATTCTTGAAGACATCAGTTTTAATTAATAGGTGCTCTTTTAAGAATTTATCAATCTTTCAAGATACTTCTTTTGGTTTCTGAAACGTGATAATAAATCTAGATAAGAATTGAGAGCATAATTCAATCAGAAATTTCATTCACAGGAAAGAACCAATTATGATGATATTACAACAGCCTTCCTTGGTAGCTGAAGAGGAGAGAAACTCAGTTCTATAGGTAATATTCCTTGAAGCATTGTATTTGAGACTCTTATCTCATATTTGTATCAAGTAGCATTTTAGAGTGAATGTCAGGTTTTTTTGCCCTTTATTACCTTAACACACAATAAAACAAATGATCCACAAAGAATAAACTATTTTATCTGACATGGAAAGTTTTAAATATGCAAACATTCCAATACCTAATAGAGCAAATAATAAATGAAGTTTGGTGTACTTTATAGATTTTTATATGCTTTTGATTTTTACAATGCTTTTGAAGAAAATTTGGTTAGATACATTGTTTACTATCTAACCAATTACATTCTGGAACCTGCTTTTTTATATATATATATATATATATATACTGAATCCCAATTCAGAAACATTAACATCATCACAAATGTCACAGTGTCATTATAAAGACTACACACTGTACATTGTTTTGAATATAATAGACTGAATTTAGAAGTGATGGAAGTTGTTTTTTAAAGGTCTATGGAGTTTTCCTGTTTCTTCAGGGATTGAAGTTTTAATTAAATGGAATTTGTATTGTTCACTTAGGGAGTATCTATCTTTTACCCAGGACTTTTCTGAATTAGTTAAGAAAATGTGAAATACAGGATAGACAAATCCCCAGATCCCAGGGGCTTAACCCAAAAGGTTAAGGTAGCATCTAATTAGCTGTGGGTTAGAAAGGGAGATGCTCCACATAGTCGCTCAGAGACCCAAGCTCCTTCCATCACATGGCTCCACCATCCTGCATGCTGGCGGACCTCAGCTAGACTTACACATCTGGCCAGTGCATGGGTAAGAGTACAGATGGAGCACAGATTGATCACATGGGAGGATATTATGGTCCAAACCTGGGGGTAATAGACTTGACTCCCCCTGACCCAACTTCATTCATCAGACTCCAGTCACAAGGCCCACAGTACTGCCTTGGAGGATGGAAAATGCAGTCTAACTGAATCCCGAGAACAAAAGAGAATCAGATTTTATGACCTATATCAATGTGAGCCTCTCACTCACTGTATATATTGATAGTACCCCATATTTAAACCCAACGCTGCAAAATGGAATAGAAAAACAAATAACCTACATCTCCCAGGCTTCCTGCAATAAGAATATTGTGTTAGAGGTCCTCAAGTCTACTCTTAGGTTTGGTGATTTTCTAGGAGGCATCACAGGACTCAGCATATAAGTTTTACCCCTAGCTATGATATTATGGATACAAGCAAAATTAGCAAGAGGAAAAGGTCCATGTGGTGAAGTTCAGAGAAAACCAGGCTAAAATTTCTAAGAGTCTTCTCTCCTTGTAGTAAATTCCTCCAGCCTCAAATCCAGCCTTTTAATTCTTCCAGCCTCAAACTGTGACTGCAAGACACTCAAGACACTCTTCATTCCCCCAGCCTCAAATCATGACTACACACTTGAAAAATTATCTACCCTAGTTCCATTGGAAATTCAATGCCCAGGGCTTGTACTGGAAGCCAGTTACATAGGAACCCTCTGCCCAGCATGCAGCAAAATTCCAGACGCCTAGAAGGAAAGAAAGCAAGAATTCAGCAAGTGAAGCAGAACATTTTCCCTGACCCCTTCATGGATGGGAACTGGAGTGTGGGAACTGGAGTGTGGGCCCTGGAGCTAGCTGGCCACTTTGGTGATGGCAGTGGCAAACTTCACTTACTCAAATCCATTGTTTTAACTCCTTATGGGAGGGAGCACACAGGTGCTGATGTGTCTGAAACACGTTCCTCAGCCACAGGACAGGGAGCCTCTGTGTCAGAGAGGCCTGAAGGACGGCAATGACTTAGGGTCTTTTATAGTGCCAGGGTTTCTTTGATCTACTGTTGGCAGTTACTGAGCACAGTTTTGTGGGATATGCAGGGCAGGACGTCTCAGAACAGCGAAACAGATGCCCACTTGGACTATATTTAAAGCAATTGGATGTGGGAGGATTTGAGTCTGGTGCTGCTGGGCTTCAGGCTCACGGTCCTAGCCTCCTGTGAGCAACATGGGGATCCACATGTGGGGGCCGTCCTTGTTCATTTGAATGGCATGTTATGAGGTCCAGGCCGTAGTCTCCCACAGGCTTCACGGGAGTGGCGTTTGAGGATCGCGGGACTGGAAATGTTTTACATAATAACTTGACTCTTATGTTTGTCGATTAAAATGAACATAAAACCTGGCATTCTCTGTGAGTGCATTCTTTAGGATAAGGCCTGGCAGTGAATACACCCAAATGTATTTTTGGGACCAAATGGCTTGTTGGAGAGCAGAGGGCAGGACGGGCCCAGGAGTTAAGTGGTGCGAGGCTGGAAGGATCCCTGTTAAACTAGGTTATTAGGCAGAGAATAAGTGATCATCTCATCTAGGAAAGGGTTATGCCTTCTAAACCTCCCCTCTGGGAGTCAGCCCTGCTTCCTCACTTCCAGATGTACCTGATGCCATTTTTTCCTTAGAAAGCCTTAGGAGGTGGCATGGGCCTTAGGAGGCGGCATGGGCTAAATTTCTTCTTGGATTGCCTCAATTTTCACATATGATTTAGCCCCCAAAATGTATCTCTCTCCATATCTTCTAATCCTTCTGTTCTTACACATTTTGATCCAAAAGAAAAAGAAAATTATAAAATGTATGTACTTTTCCCTCCTTTTAGGGGTATTTTTGGAGGAAGTGAAAAAATCCTGAGTCACTAATTCCTCACATTTTCATCTGAATAATTTTATTATGTAAGTGACATTAAAATAGTGTGCACCATGTAAGTGTCTAAATAACAATTAATCCAGTTCACAGGTATTATCAGACTCTCTTTTCATTATGTCAACATCTCTACATTTTGCTGCTGTCTAATCAGAAAAAGTCAATGTTGTGGGTCTCTGTGACAATAAACATTTTCATGCTCTTTCTCTCTCTTTAATCTACAAAACCACAATTTTAGTGAAAGCTGTGGTTTATACGGAGACAGAAAAAAACCGGGGGTTGGTGGGGGGCTGTGGAAGAAAGAACAAACAACATAAACTCCAAGCGCTTATTAATTTTCGCCTACACTTTCTAGGCATGTGTTCCCCGTACTCTTTGGTCTGCTGAAGCAATAAGCAAATCCACCTCAGACAAGGCACTCACCAGCCTTTGCTCCCTGGAGGTTAAACGACAGAGCAAAGAGCCATCACACGTGCTGTGTATTTTTCTATCTAAAGTCAAGTTTGCTGGGTGAGTTTCTGTGACAAATAATCATAATGAATCCCAAGGTAATGAGAGGTGAAGACAGCTGAGCTTCTGGGTCAGGTGGGGACTTGGAGAACTTTTGTGTCTAGCTAAAGGATTGTAAATGCACCAATCAGCACTCTGTGTCTAGCTAAAGGATTGTAAATGCACCAATCAGCACTCTGTAAAATGGACCATTCAGCACTCTGTAAAATGGACCAATCAGCAGGATGTGGGCAGGGCCAAATAAGGAAATAAAAACTGGCCACCCGAGACAGCAGGGCAACCCAGATCTCTTCTGACACTGTGAAAACTTTGTTCTTTCCCTCTTCACAATAAATCTTGCTGCTGCTCACTCTTTGGGTCCACACTACCTTTAAGAGCTGTAACACTCACTCCAAAGGGCTGTGGCTTCACTCCTGAACTCAGCGAGATGACAAACCCACCAGAAGGAAGAAACTCTGAACACGTCTGAACATCTGAAGGAACAAATTCTGGACACACCATCTTTAAGAGCTGTAACGCTCACCATGAGAGTCTGCAGCTTCATCCTTGAAGTCAGCGAGACCAAGAACCCACCGGAAGGAATAAATTCCGGGCACATTAACTTGCTAACAGCACACAATGATTAATTACTCCATGTTAAGTAACAAATATTTGCATTGTCTATAGAGAGTATAATATAGTCACATAACAGGTAGCTATGAAAGGTAACGGATGTGTTTAATTATTTACCTGTAGTAATAATATCACTATATATATGCACATGAAAACCTCTTGTTGTACATCATAAATAAGTAAATGAAAAAATAACTGTATGACTTGTTCAGAGAAGAAACTTCATCTTCCCTTGATAACTCAAATAATTATTTATCTTTGCATCTTTCCTTTTATTATTTTATTGCTGTGTTTGTTGTCACTTAATTCGTCAAAAATTATACCTGCAAATGTGAAAAATATACTACTGCAAGATAGTTGATTTTGTAAGATTTACAAATTTGACACAAGATTATTTTAATGTGAAGTTTATAGGCTTTTCATTGAGAAGATTAAAAGTAAAACATTATAGAAGAGGCATTTCCCACTTCTTCCTTCCCCTTCCCTCCCCTCTCTTTCTCTCCTTTTCTCTCTTTGCATGCACTTTGGCATTTAGTTTCTTTTCTGGAGCAAGTAAAAGCATAGATATAGAAAAGACCCAAGGAACAACAATCATTGTTCTATATAGTTAATTGACCCGTGTGTGTTATAAACCAGCCACCATCTTTAACTTCTGATTTAGTATTTTGATTTCCCAAGTCACACATTGTTTCACATTGGAGTGAAACTTTATTCTTTGCCTACAACCATTATCTGAAATTAATTTTTCTAAGAGCCACCTTTCTCCTCCCCTGAAAAGTCAAAACTTTCACTAACTCTTGCAGTGATTTCTATCTACTTCTCTAAAGGAAAAAAAAAAAAAGACTTATGGGGAATGCTGGATCATAAAGAGAAGCTAATGAAATCTCAGAAAAAGAAGGCTACTTGCCACCTGTCTGATGTGTGGGTAAATGTGAGACAAACCATCCTCCAGAATGTGGTGAGGACCACAGTGAGCTGTCTGTCTGGGATGGCAAACATGAGGGTTTTTATACACCCTCATCCCAGGGTTGGTAAAATATAGACCAATCCTGCACATTGGGCTGAAATTTGTACATTTCATATGAAAGCATAGAGTCTTTCAGAGATAGGTTTTAGCCCTGCTCGCATTTCTGCTTTAGAGAAGTAGCAGTAAATGTTTCAGAAGTTGAAATGATGTTCCACATATTGCGATGGTGGGGCCGCTGTCTGGCCTACAGCAATCTTACAATTTCAGAACTTTTTGTGGACAACTGAGTTAGTGTTTAGCTCACCTCAGGCTGTAGGTTTGTTCTGAAGTTGCAATTCATGGATTATTCTACTGTGAGAAATAAATCTAGTGAATTTGACATCTGGATGGAATAAATTTCCAATTCTTTCTCAGTTAGAAACCTATACCTGGGAAAGAGCCCTCCCTTCCTAGAATTTGTTTTCCATTTATAAAGTTGCTCTGAAATGCCATTAGATCTTTAGTGCCATCTCAAACATGAGCAAAACAATGCGTGTCCATGTGGCTTCCATGTGGACACTTCCACTTTTGCCTCCTAACCCAGAACTCCAGGTCAACGGCTTTCAGATTGTGGGACTTCTGGATGGCTCTGATTTTCCAGCCTTTGTCTCCTCCATCCTATTATCGTAACTTGGTGAGTCCATTTGGATTTTTTTTTTTCTCCAAAGTCACTGACCTAGTGGTATAGGAAATCGAAAGAGTTCTAACAAAATAGTCATCGACACAGGATGCTGGAACACAGATTTTCTTTTTAAAATTTCTAAATATGCTCTTTTTGTTATGAAAAAGAAAACGCTTGTGAGATGATGATTACAAGGGGATAGGAAGAGATTTGTTAAAGGATACAAAATGACAGAGAATTAGGAAGAATAAGTTCTAGTGTTCTATTCCACTATAGGGTGACTACAGTTAACAATATTTTACATAGTTTCAAATAGGTAGAAGGAGGATGTTGAATGTTCCCAACACAAAGAAATGATAAATGATGGATATGCTAATTACCCTGATCTGACCACTATGTGTATCAAAACATCACTGATCATATGCACCCACAAATATGAATAATTATTTGTCAATTAAAAATACATCAAAATTTAAAAAGAAAACCTGGGTTCCAGCAATATTGAAATGGAATAATTCCATACTATGATAAAAATGTATACTTTTAAATACAAAAACTTTATCGCACCGTGTTTTAATGGAAGGTCTGCCAAAAGCAGCCCTCTTTCTTGTAATCTTAATCCAGAGAGACTCCGGGCTAACTTTCAGGTGTGTGCCAGAGACCCACCCCAGGTGCACTGACTATTTCTCTGCGACCAACGTGGGCTGCAGTGACCATTACCGGAGTTACTGGTAACTCTGGCCTGCGTGTCCACTTGTTAAATGGCCCAAAAGTATAAGCTCTTTAAAGTTTCCCTTTTGATTTTATGGTATTCCTCCTATCTACTGTGTGATGTTACTTCCTACTCTTTTTTTCCCGTCTCAGGTGCCATACATTCTCTCTTGTTTCCTGTGAACACCTTTTGCCTGGGAGACCATACAACGTTTAGACCGTAGGCTTCCTGAAGGAAGAGATCTTGTCCATCTTGCTCACCTAGCACCTTGTTAGTACAGCATCAGGGCATTAATTGTTGAATGAATAACCAAACTTATTGCAATTGCATTGTAAAATAAGTGTCAGTTGGTTCAAGAATTCGCAGAGATTTCCTTTGTTGAAAGTGCAGGGGTTGAAGGGATAAACTCAGTGGACCTACATAGGACTTAAGAAGCTTTAAATTTACCTCTTCAGTGTTGCTGTTGTCTGGAGGGATGTACTACTGTGCCCCATCCACACTAGTACTTTGTCTCACAGATCTGTCTTCCTACTTCTCTTGGGAAATTCCTCATTTTCTTCCTCCATCTATGCAATTCTCTATAGGACTTTATGTCAATATTCAGAAGATCCCCAAACAACTATTTTTTTAATGTTTCATTTTGTGGTCAGACTTTGGAGAAACCCTTAAAGAAATATAATCACCAGGTTCATGATTTTTTGTCTTTTTCTTATTTGTTTGTTTTACAGAACTTCATGTTAGTAACCATTCTCATATTTTAAAAAGTATTATATTGTCTTAGTGGAAACTAGTTACATCTATTAAAATTTCCCCTTATAGTAGAACCCACTTTTTTCTTACTTGTAATTGAATGAAAAATGTTGAAATTGACAAAAACACAAGAGCCTGAGTTGAGACTTCATTGCTCACTTTTTCACAATGTCCATTTTCAGCACAAATATTTTTTGTTAAGAACAAGGCCCTAGAGACAATGGGAAAGTTTTGGGCTTGAAAATTGGCATTAAATTCAGTCAGTGTCACTGGGACACATTTAGCTGAAAGTCTGAGCTGAAATAAAAGAGATGTTATTTCATTCCATTCAATAGGTTTGGGTTTTGTAATAAAAGACACAGCCCTGGGAAATTTTCCTTATTTGTCCTTTTGGTTTAGAGTCATTTAACACTGACTCAGCAGTCTTTCCGGGATAATAAGCCAAGTTCCCAATTACTCACTTTAAAAAACTATCTACATAGCTTCGTTTTGTGTCAAGATCAACTGGTAATTTATTTTAAGCTATTTATATCTCTCTGAGGAAGCTCCTTTATGCATCTCCATTAAATTCATTCTCAAAGAATGTTTGCTTTTGATGAAAGAGCCCCCATTTTCGGGTATATCCTGTGTTTCTTAGACTCTTTGCTCTACCTGGAGTTCAGTCATTCAACTTTCTACCTGCATGGCAAAGTTTAACGTGTCAAGTGCAAACTTTTTTTAAAAAATGAAACATCTCCAGATTTTTTGTTCTAGTTTACAGTGTATTTTTTAAATTTATTTCCCCTTTCTTTTATAATTCAAGTACCATTTCATGGAAATTGAACTTAATAATGGCTGCTCATTGATATATTTACCTTTAGCATGTTTCAGCTACTCTTTTGCTATTGAAATTGCTTCATACAATAAAATATTTTGTAGACCAGTGGAAAACAAGGCTTGAGAGATTTCGTTTATGCTAAAACAAATGTGATAGGCTATTCAAAAAGTTTCCTCTAAAACCCTATCAAATTAGAGGGATATCACAAGAGCACATAGATGTTTTTAGATGATAACAATTTGTTAGTATTCTTCACTCTGATTCTGATTTCTCTCCAGGCATCTGTAGGCTCTTGGTCTGCTTTAAGCTGGAGATTGCAGCAGACGAATGGCAGGAGTGCTGCGCGTAAGGAAGATGTTGAGGCTCCTTAGTCAGCAAGCAAAGAGGAAGCTTCAAGCCAGCTTAGTTTAAGTTCCCTCAAAAGCAGAGCCTGAGACAATTACTCAGGGTTATGCAGTTTCATTGGGAGCTGACCCCAGAGGACAGAATCAGGAGGGAGGTCAGGAAGGGGGGAGCCAGGAGAGATATGCACTGCTCACCATGGTGAGCAACTGCTGGCCTCAGTCACGACGCAGAGCTTCGGAGGAGCTGCATGGAGCACCCCCTGGACATTCTCCCCTTAAGGATAGAAGTCTGGGACATTGGTCCGTGGAATCGTGTTTCCTCTTCGTTGACAGTTACCTCAAAAGTGTTGACTGCTTGTCATAGGCAGAATGGTCCCATCTCCTCCTCAAAGATGTCCGCATCCTAATCTCTGGAATCTGTTGCACATTAACTTACATGGTAAAAGGGATCTGTCTATGCGACTAAAGTTAAGTTAAGAACGTTGCTCACATCTGTAATCCCAGCACTTTGAGAGGCCAAGGAGGGTGGACCATTTGAGGTAAGGAGTTTGAGACCACTCTGGCCAACACGGTGAAATCCTGTCTCTACTAAAAAAAAAAAAAAAAAGAAAGTTCCAAAAATCAGCCAGGCATGGGGGTCACCTGTAATCCAAGCTACCCTGGAGGTTGAGGTAGGAGAATCGCTTGAACCCTGGGAGGTGGAGGTTGCAGTGAGCCGAGATTGTGCCACTGCACGTCAGCCTGGGTGACAGCAAGACTCTGTCTCCAAAAACAAACAAACAAATAAACAAAAACAAACAAAACACTTCAAATTGAGAGATTATTCCAGACTTTGTGGGTGGGACATATCTAATCCTATAAATCCCTAAAACTGGAGAAACTTTCCACAATGTAGACAAAGCCGTGACTACGGATGCAAGATACAGGGAGATACAGCACTGTTCCCTTAGAAGAGAAAAGAGGGCAGTCAGTCAGGGAATGCATGTACCTCTGGAAGCTGAAAAAGGAAAGGGAAACGTGTCCGTCCTGGAGCCTCCAGGAAAGTGCTCAATCCTGACGACTCTTTGATTTCAGCTCCATGAGATCCACAGTGGGCTTCCACTCTACAGAACTGCTTCCTTCTCTCTCCTGAGGTGATGCTAACTTCAGGGAACAGTGAAAATCCTGCAGATCCATCTCTCAGGGCAGTTGTTTGGGAAGACAGGTGCCCTCTCTTTCTGCACAGGTAAGCCCGAAGCACCTTGGCCACTCAACAGCAGATTGGACAGAATTCTGCTTCTCAGTCCCACAGCAATGAATGGAAGACACCCCATGATATGGTTTGGCCCTGTGTCCACACCCAAATCTCGCCTTGAATTGTAATAATCTCCACTTGTCAAGGGGGAGACCAGATGGATATAACTGAATCTTGGGGTGGTTTCCACTATGCTGTTCTCATAATAGTGAGTGAGTTCTCACCAGATCTGATGGTTTTATAAGGGACTTCCTCCTTCACTGGGCACTCATTCTCTCCCCTGCCGCTCTGTGAAGAGGTGCCTTCTGCCAGGAAATTATAAGTTCCCTGAGGCCTCCCCAATCATGCAGAACTATGAGTCAATTAAACCTCTTTTCATTGTAAATTACCCAGTCTTGGGTATTTCTTCATAGCAGTGTGAGAATAGACTACACACCCCACTCCAAGGGGGTAATGAAGCACAGCTGCATAGTCCTTAGGGTTGTTAAACTCAGAGATACCTGTGGACACAGATCCAAAGACTCAGGCGGCCCTTTTCAGTGTCCAGTGGTCCCCGTACTGTATTTACTCATTGATCCCTGTAACAGCACTCCCTCAGAAATGAATATATTTTATGAACTCAATTTTCATTAGGGACAAACCCTTGTCTGTCTTGGAAATGCTGCCCATTTCAAATGAATAGACTAATGACCACTACAGCTTTTCAAAGTAAACATTTAGCGTGGTTGAGAATGAGCAGTTTGGACAATTGACTGCTGAGTGACAGTAATACTGTTATGTTTGTTTTCAGTAAGGATATTATTTCTCAGGCCTGAAGAATTAATTGGGAATTTATCCTGTGGCTTCTGAACGTGAAAAAGGATCTTAAAAGTGCAGTGCTGTTTGATTCAGATATTGCCACTCTGAACTGTTTTCTGTCTAGTACTATGGAGCTTTAAGTTAGTGAATAACAATGTTGCTCAGCAGAAAATATCCTAGCTGTCAACATTCCATCTTCTGAAGAGAAGTGTTGGTTTTAGTGTCACTCTTTTAACAAGGAAGAACTTATTGTTGTCTCTGAGGCTTAAATAATTTGTTTTCCTTTGAGTTCACAAGACTGTCAAATATTTTTGAAGCTATTTTCACATCCCTTGGAAGAAGTTAAAAACTCCACCTGGGGTGGCATATATGGCCTTCCTCACCATTGAGCACATCCCCAAATATGCTACACACCATGCAATGCTCAATTAATAACCTCTTATGTTGTAAAGAAAGGACTGATGTCTGCACATCCCTATTTATTCCAAACCCTCACCAGAAATTTATGGTACCCAAAATTCCCAGAGCTTTCAATTTACCGAGCCAAACATCTGAAGTAAATTTTAATTTTTGACAAGAAAAGTTATCCTAGGTCACATACCACCAACAATCATAAAATGTAAGCTAACATCTTTTTGCTGAAATAAGCAATGGGAATTCTCCTGTTACTCAAACTCAAATTGTTGTTTCTGTAAATACTGCTTTTCTTTTCCCTAAAATACCTTTAAAGAGTTTCTGGCAATGTCTGCCTCTGGAGAACACCTGCTTTTAGAGGAAAGTGTGTGTGTGTGTGTGTGTGTGTGTGTGTGTGTGTGTGTGTGTATGTGTGTGTGGTCAACAAACTGCCACTTTACAAAATCAAATACCTGTCACATTTGAAGGAGACAGTAATTATGAATTATGGATGATTTGCAAGAAGGGATACAAAATTGGCTCCTGGGCCTGTTTCCAAAGTTGGAGTGAATTTATAACTAAATATTGATCAATGATTTATGATGTCTCGAATTTGTCAGCACAGCCTATGAGTGAGGATTTGTTAGGTGAAATAAAGTAAGTTGTAATGAAATAGATTGTGTCCTTATGAAACATTAAAATGCATGATATGGTATTTGTAAGGTAAAATTTGAAATCTCCACTTTATGAATACCGTATTTCAAATTGTGAATGTAAACATGCCAAACCCCAAAGTTAAAAGGGCTACTAAACATGATTAGCACCAGACTCAAGATGGTGAGTATCTTAAAGTGAGAGGGAGACTAAAGTATCCCAGAGGCTTCAACTGTATTTGTAAGATTTTATTCCTGAAGTCACTCTGGCATACAAGGGTGTTGCTACATTATTCTTGCATTTATAATAAAATATAATAAGAAGCCAAGTTTATCGTTCAACAAAGCAACATTGAGGTTAAGAACCCTAGTTCTTCAAAGTGAAATGCTAAACGAACATTGTAAAGTTGGTGACTACAAATATTGAGGCCACAAGAAGAGTGAAGTTCCAAGAGGCTAAGCAGTACGTGGGGATTTCTTTGGAGAAAGATGTTGAAATGTTATAACCCCCATTCCTCCCTGAGCTAACAAGAGGGACACTTTACTTTTACCTTAAGCTTGGAGTGAGATGGGCTTTTCCTTAATTTGCATTCTTTAAAGTAAAAATCTGAGACAAGAATTCAAATACAAGCTCTTTATGCAGAAAGTGTGTCCCAGAAATATTGGTGGAGACCAGTGAGACAGAAAAGAAAGAGAAGTCAATAAAAGGTGCTTTATTTTTTTTCTTTTTAAATTCGAGATAAAATCCACATATCGTGAAATTTACTATTTAAGGCATACAATACACTTTTTAAAGTATATTCATAGGTTTGTGTAGCCATCACCACTATTTAATTCCAGAACATTTCATCACCTTCAAAAGAAATCCTGTACCCAATAACAGCCTCTCTTCCTCCTCACACCACTCCTGGTACCAACTAATCTGCTTCTGTATCCATGGAATGTGCATATTCTGAAAATTTCATATAAATTGAGTCACACCAGCATCTTTTGCTTAACATAAGCTTTTCAAGTTTCATCAAAGTTATTCATTTTTATGGTTGAATCAGGTTCTATTGTATGGACATACAACCATTTTTTTCTCTGTAAGTTGATGGATACTTGGACTGTTTCCAATATTTGGACAATATGAGTAATGCTACCATGGACATTTGTGTAAAAGTATTTTTTAGACATATATTTTCAATTATCTTGGGTAAATACCTAAGAGTGGATTTCTAAGTCACATGGTAACTCCATGTTTAACTTGTTGTTGAGAATCTTCCATTTTTTTCTAACATGGCTGTAGCATTTTGTATTTCCATGACCAGTTTTTCCACATTCTCACCAATACTTGTTAATTTCCATCTTTTTCATTTATAACCATCCTAAGGAATGGGAAGTGGTATCTTATTGTGATTTTGATTTGCATTTCCCTAATGACTAATGTTGTTGAGAGCATCTTTCCATGTGCTCATTGACTATTCAAATAGCTTCTTTAGAGAAATGTCTATTCAAAGGATTTGCTTATTTTGTAACTCGGTCATTTTCTTTGTTTTCTTCAGTTTTCAGAATCATTTATATATTCTGAATACTAGACTCTTATGAACTAAATCATTTGCAAATATTTCTCCAATTCTATGAGTTGTCTCTTTACTTTCTGGATAGTGTCCTTTGATGTACCATTTAAAAAATTTTTTGAGGTCTAATTTCTCCTATTTTTTTCTTTTTTGCTTATACTTTTGATAGCATAGCTAAGAATCTATCAGCTAATTCAACATCAGGGAGATTTATGACCATATTGCCTTGTAGAAATTTTATGTCTTGGCCAGGCGTGGTGACTCACGCCTGTATTCCCAGCACTTTGGGAAGTGGAGGTGGATGGATCACCTGAGGTCATGAGTTCGAGACCAGCCTGACCAACATGGAGAAACCCTGTCTCTACTAGAAATACAAAATTAGCCAGGTGTGGTAGTACATTCCTATAATCTCAGCTACTCAGGAGGCTGAGGCAGGAGAATCGCTTGAACCTGAGAGGTAGAGGTTGAGGTGAGCCAAGGTTGTGCCATTGCACTCCAGCCTGGGCAACAAGAGTGGAACTCTGCCATCTCAAAAAAAATAAAAAAAGAAAAGAAAATTTATGTCTTACATTTATGTATTTCATCCATTTTGAGTTAATTTTTGCATGGGTTGTTATGTAAGGTCCAATTTCATTCTTTTGCATTTGAATATCTACTTATGCAACACCACATTTTGAAAAATAAAATTATTTTCTCCACTGACTGGTCTTGATAAAGGGATAAATTCCTCAAGAAAACATTACAGTCCTGAGATGTATTCACTCACAATATAGCTGTAAAATATATAAAGCAAAAATTATGAGCACAGAAAACAAAAATGGAGAAATTCATAAATGAACTTAGAAGCTTCAACATCTCACTAAATAATAAACAAGTAATTACTATATTGGACAGGAAATCAGCAAGTATGAAGAAATCCAGAAAAACATAACCCAACCTGATCTGACATTTATAGAACATATCCCTTATCAGCAGAATATACATTATTTTTAGGCACACATAGGACATTTATCAATGTAGACTATATTCTAGGATATAAAACAAACCTTAAAAAACTAAAATAATTTAGATGATATAAGGAATAATTTCTTATTATTAAATAAGCCAATTAAAATCAGCAATAATTTTTGGAAAATGATCAAGCATTTGAAAATTATACAACACACTTCTAAACAACCCATGGATTATAAAAGAAGTCTAATGACATATCCAAAAATATTTTTACTTAAATTAAAATTAAAAGACAACATATTAAAATTCATAGGAAAGAGATAATACCTTGATAGGAGAGAAGTTTATATCACTAAATGTACATATTACAAAAGAAACATTGTTCTAATTAATAATCTAACTTTTCCACAGAAGAAACCAGAAAAATAAGAACAACTTAAACACATATCTAGGAGAAAAAAGACAATAATAAAGATAGGGACACAAATTAATGAAATTCAAAACAGAACAAAAGAACCAAGTGAACTAGGCAGTTTCCTTAATTGCAGAGTGCTCGAACTGTTAGCTTATTAGATATTTTATATGTATTTTATTTGTAATTTATACATTATCTAAGGCATTTTATTTGACTTTTTCTTAATTTAAATCAATTTAGTTTCCAACTCCTAAAGTTAAGGCATATTTAGTGCATATATGAGGGCATATGTGGGTGTATAGATGTTTATTGGGTCTATTTAACATTGCTGCAGACAATACCAGTGGCTTTATGTTATCTCCTCGTCAGGTCTCTTCCAATAACACATCAGATCAGCTTAGGTATAAAATGTAATTTAGCGCCTTGTGTATTGGAAAGTTCCAGGCAGGCTGGCTCAAACATGGCTTCATCCAGTTTTTTAGCAGTTATCATGAAGCAAACTAGCAACACTCCAAGGTGAACCACTTTGAAAATGTCATCTTCACAACAAGCAATCTTACAAAAAAGAAAGTAAAATTCTCTCTCCCAGGATTTAGATCGATAATTGTCATAAACTGAGTTCACCATGTAAGAGTCCACATGACAACCCTGAACCGCTCACTGATTCCAGAAAGTGGAGTCATCCAGTGGGCCAGTCTGAGTCACATGTTCATCACACTGTAGGATTGAAGACCAGAGACCCTTGAGTCTAACAATCTGTATGTAAATTCCAGCTCTGTCAATTACTAGCTGTATAATTTTCATTAACACACTACATTTACCCATGCCTCTATTTTATCACCTCTTAAATGAGGTAGACAATGAAAATCACCATATAAGCTTGTTGTGTTAAATGAATTAATATTTTAAAAGAATTTAGAACAATCCCTAAAAGAAGTAAGAGCTATGTGGTTTTCACTAATTAAGGGAGCCACACATTTCACAGCTGCACCAGAATCACATGGAGTTGGTAGAAGCAGCACCTAAAAGGAAAAGGTGCAGAAAATAATAATTATGCCAACTCTCCTGTTTTATTACTTAAGCATCATGGAAGTTGAATGATGTAAGTCTTCATTTTAGCAGTTGAAGAATGTAAGTTTCAGCAAGTTTAAGCTATTTGCCCAAAACTACAAATTAAACAAGCAGCAGAGCTTAAACCCAAGTAATAAATAAACCAAAATCTGTGTTTCATCTACACTAAACATCCCTAATGACACTTGTGCCCCACAAGACTTTCAGCATCATGGGATGAAGACAAAAGCCCTAATTAAAGCAACAGCTTGAAAAGTGACTCAGATGTCAACAGAAATGACTCCCTTCCTCTATAGATACAAGTAAATCGTGTACTACCTGTGAGCACAGATTGATCTTTCCTGTTCACATGGTCCAGGTACAGCACAAATCCACTAAGTCTCTGCAGAAGTTTCAGCTTGGAGAAAATCAGCCTTCCCTGAAGATAGAGCTGAACGAACAGAGTCCTGAGGAGTGAGTCTTCATTTTGTATGTGGTCCAACATTCCTCTCCAATCCTTTATAAAAACATGGTGGAGGGGAGAATGAGGGTTAATTTTAATAGTTAACATGACCGGATTAAGGAATATAGAGAGAACTGGTAAAGTATCACTGCTGAGTGTGTCTGTGAGGGTGTTTCCAGAGGAGACTGGTGTGTGAGTCAGTGGATCACGTGGGGAAGACCCACCCTCAATGTGGGAGAACATCATTCAAACAGCTGTGGACAAGGATAAAACAAAAATAGAGAGAAAAGAGTTTCCTCTTGTTCTCTCCTGGAGCTGGGACACTCTTCTCCTCCTGAATTTTGGACATTAGAATTCCAGTCTCCCTGGCCTTGAGACTCCAAGACTTACACAAACAGTCCTCAAGGTTCTGAGGCCTTCGGACTCAGACTGAGAATTACCCCATCAGCTTCCCTGGTTCTGAGTCTTTAGAACTTGGACTGAGCCATGCTACTGTCATCCCAGGGTCTCCAGCGTACAAGTGTCCTGTCATGGGACTTCTCAGCCTCCATAATCATGTAAGTCAATTTCCTTAATATATCTCCTCATATATCTTTCTATATCTGTCTATGTATCTACCCTATTGGTTCTGTTTCTCCTTACTAACACAGATGGGCACAAAATAGACTAGAAGATTCTTAAAATATCCTAATGTCTATTTTCTGCATTTCCTCACAGAGAGTTCTTTTCTTATGGAACTATCACGCAAAGTAAAATAATCAGTCGAGGGTCAAAATGGTCTCAATTTATTTGAAGTGTATTTAGAAGTATGCCTTTATCATACTGCTCAAAATGGACTTTCTGTAACCAACTGGTAAAATTCTCTTAGAATGAAATTTGAAATTAGCCACTTCATATTCTAATTTTGAAAAATCTGAATCCCAGAGGATTCCATGTAAAGTACGAAATGTAGAAATATTTGAAAATTGTGATCAAAAAGAAGCAGGCAGATCATGAGGTCAGGAGTTTGAGACCTGCCTGGCCATCATGGTGAAACCCCGTCTCTACTAAAAATACAAAAATTAGCTGCCCGTGGTGGCAGGTGCCTATAGTCTCAGCTACTCAGGAAGCTGAGGCAGGAGAATCATTTGAACCCGGGAGGCGGAGGTTGCAGTGAGCCGAGATCACACCATTGCACTCTATCTAGCCTGGGCTACAGGGCGAGACTCCATCTTAAAAAAGAGGGGAAAAAAATGAGTATTATTACTCATGGCTTAATTATCTCTAATTTGGGTTTGTATGATCCCAGTTGTGCGTTTGTGCGTGTGTGTGTGTGTGTGTGTGTGTGTATATATATAATTTCAAGTTGATAATAGTTGGTTAAGAATTATTATTATTTAGGATAAAGCAGAACCCGAACCCTAGTCCATACATAAACCAAAACCTGTGTTCCATCTACCACTAAACATCCCTAATGATGCCTGTGGCCCATGAGGTTTTCAGCATAATGGGATTAAGACAAAAGCCCTAATTAAAGCAGCAACTTTAAACGTGACTCAAATGTCAACAAAAACACCTCCCTTCCTCTATAGCTACCAGTAAATTGTGCACTGCCTGTGAGCACAGCTGGAACTTTCCCATTCACACGGTATAAAGTCGGAACCCGTTCTTCAGAAAATTAGCGGTGTTCTGTGTCTTCAACCTTGTATTTATTAATGTAGTCATTTACCTGGCCCAATAGCCAGACATTGATTACGGAGCTAGCGATGTTTGCTGAGTTCATTTTATGAAAGACCAGTGGAAACGTCTTCTTGAATAAAAATAAAAAGGTACAAACTTTTCAATTTTAATGGCCAAACTTAATCAGAAATCCCATCTATGTGCTGTCTTATCTGCTTCCCAGAATGCCACGTTTTAACCTGCATCAACTGCTGCCAGGGAAGGTTTAGAGAAGTTCCGTGCAGTCAACGTGAGGTGTTTTCTCCTGTTCGGCTCACTGTGTGCATGTTCAGAACCAACAGCATGAGCTTCTGCCAATCCTGTCATGCTAGAAATCTTCCTCATTCACTTAAAAACATTACAAAAGGCAACTCAACTCATGGCAGACATAAAGTCTAACCAAGAGACCTGGCTTCTAAGGTGAGGCAGGGTCAGTGAGTATTTTTCTCAGCTTCTCTATAGCCTGTAGAAAGGAAATGCATTTTTTTTTTCTCAACTGTCACATTGAAGAAAAGTTGGGCTATTCCACAGCTGGATTGGGACCAAATGCATGTAGATGAAGATACAGTCCTTAACTATAAATAAAGCAAGTGCTTCATGATAGGGAAAGTTGAAGCCTTCTGATATGGTTTGGGCTTGTGTCCCTGCCCAAATCTTGTGTTGAACTGTAATCCCCAGTGATGGAGGAGGGGCCTGGTCGGAGGTGATTGCATCCTGGGGGTAGATATCCCCCTTTGTTGCTGTTCTTTTCTCACAAGATCCAGTTGGTTAAATGTGTGTAGCACTTTCCTCCATCCTCTCTCTCTCTCCCTCCTGCTCCGGCCATGTAAGATGTGCCTGCTTCCCCTTCACCTTCTGCCATGATTGCAAGTTTCCTGAGGTTTCCCCAGCCATGCTTTCTGTACAGCCTGTGGAATAATGAGCCAACTAAGCCTCTTTCCTTTATAAATTACCCAGTCTCAGGTAGTTATTTATAGCAGTGCAAAAACAGGCTAATATATCATCTGTGTGTTATTTCTCCAATTGCAAGGGGTAGGCAAAAGCACCGCCTGCCTGTGCAGGAGGGAAAATGTTTTATGACCAGCAATATTACTTGAATCTGAGATTTTTACTTGCTATCAGGAGTTTAAAGCCCTCTTCAACACTGACGGATTATCTCACCATCTCCTACCATTAAATCCCCTGCCAGCTAGAATGAAATACGGGTTCTCACAGGAAATGTGCCTTTGTTGGCTTTTAACACTCTATTATCTATCCCTGTCACTGCCCTGTCAGGAATCTCCATTGGTAAATCCGACTTCCCATTCTGATGTCACCTTGAACTGTCTGTGTATTTCAGCCCCTCGACTGCCAGCTTCCGTAGCTCTCACGAAGGGATAACGATGTTTGTTTCACCTGGTGTGTAAGTGATGGTTGTTTGTACTTATACTTGGAAACATGAGGCATTCAGGAAGAAATGGTCGTAAGAGGGCATTTTCTGTTTTGTCATTTACCCGTCCC
Source organism: Piliocolobus tephrosceles (assembly GCF_002776525.5). Classification (NCBI taxonomy): domain Eukaryota; kingdom Metazoa; phylum Chordata; class Mammalia; order Primates; family Cercopithecidae; genus Piliocolobus; species Piliocolobus tephrosceles. The sequence goes on along the minus strand of NC_045443.1, from coordinate 124,971,663 downwards.
TAGGATGTTTTTATTATCGAAATGCTTCAAGATGATGCATCTCCACATCCTATGACAGAGAGTGAGAAGTGGGGCATGGAGAAGAGACTATGTTCTTAAAAAAAAAAATAGCTACGGCCCATAAGAGGCACACATTATTTTTCCATATCCTACTTGCCAGAACTTAATCATGGGACTATATTTAGCTGCAAGAGAGGCAGGAAAATGAAGTGTTTATTCTGCATAGCGAGCTCAGATTGAGGATTTTGTTAGTGGAAAAGAGAGAGAATGAAGTTGTGTGTGCTGGGATGGCAGTTGCAACTAGTGACTGTCACAGTTACAGACCACGGCGTAGGTGATTCCTCAACAAATATGTGCTGAATTAGATTAATAATAACAATTATTATTATTATTAACATTAATATCTGACTCTGGTAGATAGTCTCTGATCATAAACAAATAGAAAACATTTTTCAAACCACCCGTCTTGATTGCTCATATCTGCTATACATACAAAAGTGAATTTCATTGCTTAAGAAGTTACTTTGTACATACTGAGAAAGCCAGTTTCTGAAATATCTCTTTCAAATACAGCCAAAGGTTTCCAGATATTAAAGATAGTTTTCCAGATCATAGTTAATAGAATTCAGAAAATCTAACTGTGAGCTTATATGATAGAAATTTCAAAACCATTTCCAATTGCCCTATTATTTTCATACACTATCAGCATGGGTACCACTATGCCACTCAAGAAAGGATGGAATTTGGGGAACCAGGTGAATAACATTGAACCTCATGATTAGGCATGCTTTTATCAACAGTAAAATTGCTAGAAAGCACAAAGCTAAACACAGGAGATGAGGCATAATGGAACAATTGGACCAAATGTGTGCTTCCTTAATGTATGTTTAGATATAAACTCTGTGTCAACTCTCCCATCTTAAAAAAGAACAGGCTGGATGTGGTGGCTCACGCCTGTAATCTCAGCACTTTGGAAGGCCGAGGCAGGCGGATCACCTGAGGTCAGGAGGTCGAGACCAGCCTGACCAACATGGAGAAACCCCGTCTGTACTAATAATACCAAATTAGCTGAGCATGGTGGCACATGCCTGTAGTCCCAGCTACTCGGGAGGCTGAGGCAGGAGAATTGCTTGAATCAAGGAGGCGGAGGTTGAGGTGAGCCGAGATCACGCCATTGTACTCCAGCCTGTGCAACAAGAGTGAAACTTCGTCTCAAAAAAAAAAAAAAAAAAAGAACAAAAATATAAAACCTATGTTTAGCCAATATTTATATTCTCCTGGAGAGTCATCCTTTTCTCCTTTGAGTATAAATGCCAGTTTTAGTTTGCGTGCCAAATTAAAATTTATTTTGATACATTTAAGAAATATCATTAAAATTTTTAAAAGATAAGTGTAAAGAGGATTTTAACATCATTAAAATGCAGAAATAAATTACTACGTAGGAATTACCTCTCTGATAAGCAGATGACTATATTTAAAGCATAAAAATACAAAGTAGCTACTTTGCTTAATCTAATTTACTTTGTAGTTTATCAGATTAATATTTTGATAGTCTGCTTGTTGCTTAAAAGCAAAGCAAACTAATTTGTGTAACTGTTGCCTTGGGGTTGGATTGACAAGTTTTTCCTGTTAGTTATCTAGAAATGTGGCTTTCATATATGAACAACTGTGAATAACATTGATAATCTTGTTAGCATTAAAAATTGGTATAGAATAAGAAATATTTCATTAACTTCTCAAAATATGCATCACTTGGGAAGTAACAGTGATAACGTCGGTGCTATTAACTCTAGAAATGCCATCATAGTGTTCTAAAGTTGAGTTAAAACTTCTTAATACAGTGCTCCTGTTTATCCCACTGATGGCCCTGACAGGCACTCTCAAGCAATCCTACTGCTGTCTGAGGTAAAACGTGCTCTCAGAATCCCTCTCATTCCCTTCCCCAAGGATACCACAACAAGGAGATAAGACTATGCAGAGGAGCTCACCCTGATATGTGCTTCTGATCTCAGGCAGTCCTGCACAGGTGGCTTTCTCTGTCTTAGACAACTCAGTGTGAAAGCTATAAAATGTGGCCAGGCATAGTGCGGAGTTCACTAAGGCCTAGGAGGTCAAGGCTGCAGTGAGCCATGACCACACCACTGCATTCCAGCCTGGCTGACAGACCCCATCTCTAAAAGATAAAAGAAAAATTTAAAAATGTAAAATTTCCCAAATAGGAGACTTGACATGTCAAGATGAAACGGTTCCTTTAGTATAATTTATCTAAAAAATGCAATAGTAACATATTTTTATTTAAAAATACCAACAAAAATTATTTGGTACATTTAATCCCATCATAAACCTACTGCTGCCAGCTTAGTGTCCTTTCTTTGAGTTGGGGTATAGGGGCTGACAAGGGGCAGCTGTCTGCTGCTCTGTAGCTAGTCCTCCTGTGGGAGGGGTCAGCCGTGGCCAAGTAAATACATAAAAAGAATGGTACCAAAGAATATAAACACACACACAAACACACATGCACACACGTATACCAACACATGCGCACACACATTTTTTTAAACTTGCTAACTTTCTATGACGGTTGTAAACTTTGTATCTTATTAGCTAGCCAGCTATCCCAGAACTATTTATTGAATAGGGAGTCTTTTCCCCATTGATTATTTTTGTTGACTTTATCAAAGATCAGATGGCTGCAGGTGCACAGGTTTGTTTCTGGGCTCTCTATCCTGTTCTACTGGTCTATGTGTCTATTTTTGTATGAGTACCATGCTGTTCTGATTACTGTAGCCTTATAGTATGGTCAGGTAATGTGATACCTCCAGTTTTATTCTTTTCTCTTAGAATTGCTTTGACTCTTCAGGCTCTTGTTTGGTTCCATATGGACTTTAGAATACTTTTATTAGTTCTGTGAAAAATGATGTTGGTAGTTTGATATTAATAGCATTGAATCTGTACATTGCTTTAAGCAGTATGGGAAATTTAAGGATACTAATTCTTCCCATCCCTGAGCATGGAGGTTTTTCCATTCGTTTGTGTCATCTGTAATTTCTTTTAGCAGTGTTTGTAGTCCTCCCCATAAAGATTTTTTGCCTTCTTGGTTAGATGTGTTCCTCGGGTTTCTTTCTTTCTTTCTTTTCTTTTTTTTTTTTTTTTTGGTGGCTATTGTAAATGAAATTGTGTTGTTGATTTGGCTCTCAGCTTGAGCATTATTGGTGTGTAGAAATGCTACCAGCTTTTGTACATTGATTTTTGTATCCTAAAACTTTACTGAAGTTGTTTATCAGATCCAGGAGGCTTTCGGCAGGACCTCTAGAGTTTCTAAGTGTAGAGTCATATTGTCCACCAAAAGAGATAGTTTTACTTCTTCTTTTCCTGTTTGGATCCATTTTGTTTCTTTTTCTTCCCTTGTTGCTTTGGCTAGCACTTCCAGTACTATGTTGAATTGGAATGGTGAGTGTCAGCATCCTTATCTTGTTCCAGTTCTAAAGGGGAATGCTTCCAGTTTTTGTCCATTCAGTATAGTGTTGGTTGTGGGTTTGTCATAGATGGCTTTTAATATTTTGAGGTGAATTTTTTCAATGCCTAGTTTCTCAAGAGTTTTTATTAGGAAAGGATATTGGGTTATATCAAAAGCTTTTTCTGAATCTATTGAGATGATCATATGGTTCTTGTTTTTAACTCTGTTTATGTGGTGAATCACATTTATTAATTTGCATATATTGAATCAACCTTGCCTCCCAGGAATGGAGCTTACTTGATCATGGTGAATTAACTTTTTGATGTGCTGTTGGATTCAGTTTGCAAGTATTTTATTGAGGATTTTTGCATCTGGACTCATCAGGGTTATTGACCTGAAGGTTTTTTTTTTTTTTTTTTTTTTTTTTCTCATTATGTCTTTACTACATTTTGGTATCAAGATGATGCTGACTTCACAGAAAGTTCGGGAGGAGTCCCTCCTCCTCTTTTCTGGAATAATTTCAGAAGATTGGTAGCAGCTCTTTTTTTGTAAGTCCAGTAGAATTTGGCTGTGAATCCATCTATTGTGGGGCTTTCTTTTGGTTGGTAGGGCTGTTTAAAAAAAATTTCTGCTTCAATATTGAAACTCAATATTGGTCTGTTCAGGGTTTCAAATTTTCCTGATTCAATCTTGGGAGTTTGCATGTTTCCAGGAATTCACCCATTTCCTCTAGATTTTCTATTTTGTGTGCATAGAGATGTTCATAATAGTCTCTGAGGCTCTTTTGTATTTCTGTGGGATTGGTTGTAATTTCACCTTTTTCATTTCTGATTGTGCTTACTTGGATCTTCTCTCCATTTTTCTTTGTCAATTTAGTTAGTGGTCTATCAATATTGTTTATCCTTTTAAATAATCAAATGTTGGCTTCCTTGACTCTTTGTAAGGATTTTGGGGTCTCCATTTCATTCAGTTCAACTGATTTTAGTTATTTTGTATTGGCTAAGAACTGGTGAGATTAGTGCTCTTTATGGAGTAGAAAACTTCTACACCTGGAAACTAACCTGCCAGGGTCACTCTTTTTCCCCTCTGCAAAAGGGAATTGGTCCACCTCATTTTAGCACACACACTGTTGATATCTGAGAATCCACAGAGTAGTCTGTTTTCTGCAGAAAATGTCATTGTCACCAGGGGATTCTATGGCCTGGCCAATTTGTAATCACTGTCCTGCTATAGTTATTAACTGTAGCCCTTTCATTTTCAAAGGCATCCCAGTTTGAATGATAAACTATGTGGTCATCTTAATTTTAAAGTTCTTTCAGAGTCCACTTTTCTCAATAGATTTAACCTATCACTTGATTAACAGGCTATTCAGACACAGGTAGTCTAATGAATAAGGCTGGGGTGGCTGCTCTTGACTCATGGCCCAGGCTTTGAGCTTGAGCAGGGTTGGGTGTGCAAAAGGAAGAGGCATTAGGGCCAGAATGCCTGAAAGCCCTGGACAGTGGGAGTTTGCTTCTGCAGTGCTCAGAGGGGCTGAACTGCAGGCTTCAGGCTGGACAGGCCGTCCAGGAGAGCTATACAATACAAGGGCCAAAACTCACCAAGAGGGTAATGTTTTTAAAAAGAGAACAAAGATCCAGCTTTTCCTTAAAACCTAGCCTGATCTTCTATTCTGTCAGCAAAGTCATTAGTAGTTTCAGGTATCCAGTGTGTGGTTTCTCCTAAGTGCTTAGCCAAGGGTACCTTAGCTGAGCTGGAGACAGGGGGAAGGGGGGAAGGAGGGAAGGAGGGAAGGTGAGGGGAGAGAGAGAGAGAACACACGTGCATGCCCATGGAAGTGCAGGCATGGAATTGCCCTGAGCTCTTTCCATTACTGAGGGGTAAGAGCAGCCAATCAAAGCCACAAACCAGAAATGGAAGCATTAAGCCTTTAATCACTTACTGCCAGGTTATAAGCAAAACTCTAAAACCTAAGAAAATGCCTACTCCCTCTGTGTCATTTTCCCCCATGGAACTCCAGAGTAGAGTGTGGGAAGGCTACATATCCCTGTTGAGGGAGCCCCCCACGAAAGGCTTCTGAAGTGTTATGGACCCTGGGGCCTGGGGTGGAGGAGGAGCTTAGAATAGGAATGGGAAACTGCCGGGCACTGAGTCGGAACGGAAGCATCTCAGCATTTCCCTATCTCTCTGATCCTCATAAGGAGGAACAGGCAGAGGCCTCTGAAGAAGACCTGGGACCAGTGCCTGAGATCAAGACCTAAACATGGAATCACGCAGGCTGGGAATGGAACCATGAAAAGGCGTGGCGAGCCAGGGAGGTTTGAGGACTTGAATGCAGCTCCCCTCAGAGTCTGCAGTGCACTAGCTGTGTCCTAAAGCTGGTTTGAGGAGAGCAGCTTCCCCTACCCCAGTGAGGCCTAGCGGGGAAAGGTTTTATAATTGTCTTGTAATTGTCTGTGGTCAAGTCTTAACCTACTGTTCTAAGTTGTTGTTGTAAGGCAAGGAATCACAACACCCCTGTTAAAACTCTCAAATGGTAATATGGTTATCTACAGCAGCAAGTCTCAACCTGGGGCCATTTGCTCCCCGGGGAACATTTGGCAATACTTGGCAACATTTTTTATTGTCCAAGCTTAGGAGAAAGCATGACTGTCATCTAGTTAGTAGGGGTCGGGGATGCTGTATTCTACAATGCACAGCACAGCTTCCTGCTATAAAGAATTATCCAACCCCAAATAGCAATAGTGCCAAGGTTGAGAAACCCCACCTGTAAGGTATGGCCTTATTGAAATGATAAGCAGGTATCTCCAGGTGGAAGGAATTGACAGATGAGCTACTTCAGAATCCTGAATACAGAGATGGAGGCACAAGGAGTGGGGTGACCTGCCTAATGCCCTATAGACACTTGGTGGTAAGCAGGGTTCAGACTGAAAGACAGGAACAGGGAAATCTTGCAGGCAGTAGTTGAGACTCTACTCCAACAATAGAAGAACAGTGTGGCTAGCCACAGCTGAGGGGAAGCACGCTTGGAGACCTACATTCATGCTGAGGTCAGTGCTACCTCTGCAGATGTGCTAGCTTAGGCGGTCAGCTAGGTGAAATCTGAGAAAGGAGTGATGACGATGTTGGGGTGCTGTGGATATTTTTTCATGCTTCTTCCTTGAAAATATAAGCTGCACAAAGATGTCCCACCCGCATGAGGGCAGGGGAGGTGTCCATTCCTGCTGTCCTCAGAAGTATAGGCAAAGCAACTCATTCTGTTCTCATCTTGTCATCACTTTTGCGAACACTAACTTAGGTTCTTCAGTATCTCAGAAAGAGGAGATGTGATAAAGTTGCTAGGCAATGGGAGATCACATCACATCCTCTTTTCTAATTGTTCAGTGCGAACTATGGATCTAAGTTTCCATTAACTTTTTGCATTAGCTACTAGCTGTCACCATCTTGCACTGTTTAGAAATTTTGAAATTTCATTTTGGTTTTCAAAAAAAAAAGAATTTTGATTATAATGATAGCTCAGGGCCTGGCAGGAAAAAATTGCACAACTCCACAATGTGAAATCATAATCGGTCCTTACTCATAATTTTCCACAAGTGATCTATTTAGATATACATTTAAAAAAGGAAGTACATTGATTATTTTGCTCATTTGGTTTCTGGTAGATAGTGCTTACATTTTTGATTAAAACTTTCCATGATGAGGGCAGAGAAGGAAATGGACATAGAAGAAAAAAAAAAAAACAAGCAGGATAAATACTTGTACATTAATTAGCAGTTTTGTTTAAAAGCTGTCCATAAGGATTAAAAAAAATAAAAGCAGCAGGGGAAAACGTAACAAATATAAATTGCAGCCACCTGCTTGCCTATTTCCAAAGGAAATGATTTTGTGAAGTGTAAATCAATTTCTTTGAATAAACATTGTTGCAGTCTTTGCTGCTCAAGCTTCAACTAGCTTCTCTTACCACTAACCTTGTCCAGCCGTGTTCTGTGTGAACAGCAGGAGGTCACCTGCAAGTGGTCAGCTTTCAGGGTCAAAAGGTGTGCAGCTGAGACCATTTAAAGTAACAACACCGTTGTCCAGATTTAGAGAAACCTGGAGAATCCATTGTGCTAATAATGGATTATTGATTTCAATCCAGGGGCACATTTATAAGTTGTTGTTTTGGCCTGTGACTAATTACAGAACGGTGTGTAATGCTGAATTAGAGAGGAACAGAGCTACCGTGAGCCCTAAGCTTTAAAGTTGTATCTACAGGGTTGTGGTTGAGCTCACATCAAAGGCATCAGTCTGTAAAATACACATGTATCACATCAACTCAGGAGTAGGACCAATCAGCAGGAAAGCAGAGAAACTGCATCTGATTATTTTGTATTTTTGATATATTTTGGAAATGCTATTTGTAAAGAACATTATTTCTCTGGATGGTAGAAATTTCATCACTTTCCATTTTTAATCTCATCTGTATTATCTATTTTTTATTTAAAAATATCTATGTATTAAAATATTTTCAAATAAATAAAAATGTTTTGCAAAAGAATAGTGCTCACTAATTTGCAGAGGAGAAGTTGAAGTTCCGCCAGCAAGTAACATAACTGCTCACATATCAAACCTCTGGCTTATTGGAACGGAAGCTGATGGAAAAGCTTGCTCTTCACTGCTGTAATTAGTTTGTGTCCATTTCTATCCATCCTTATTGGCTCATGCCTCACATGACATCATATTTTTTATTCTCCTCAAAGTTGCAAATGCATGAATCATTGCTGAGCAACTTCACATATGCAGCAGAAAAGTCTGAATGACTTTGATTATTATTTCCTGATGTCTCTCATCAGAGATTCAGCTATTAATGTAACCAAAATAAGCTCATCTAGGCTTGATTGCACATGAGCAAATTCCACATCATGTCTGAGTCATCCATGATAAATGAATGCAGTTTTTGCAAAGTTAGGACCACTACAATACATGGGTTTTGCATATCATTGTTAAGGATATATTTGACTTAATTGTGAAATTTTTAATGTGGCTGCACTTCGGTGAACCACCCCGATCTATTTAAATGACTATGAAAAATGATTTGTCACTAAATGATTGATTTATTCTAGAAAACTCAACAGAGATGGTAGTAAAATTACATTTGCTTTTGCTTTTTATGTTTTCAATGTAAAAGAAAATTTCCTCCTTCTACCTAAAAGTGCCTTCCAGGTTCTTGATTTGCTCAGCGCATCTTGAAATAATTCTATTTGTCCACACTTTGAAATTAAAGTTTATGAAAAAACATTCTTATCATTTCACTCCTAAAAATCTCCCTTTGGCAGCTAACAGAGCAATGTGGCATTATGGTAATCAAGTTTAATACAAATAGCCGATTTTTAGATTACATGTGACCAGCAGGTGCATCTCTGGGAATTCTCAAGTTTAGATGAAGAAAGTAGCTAATTTTCAGCTGTATTGCTTTTCTTCTGAAGGGAAAAAGGATAACCACAGTAATTTTAAAAAACAATTCAGTGGTGCTCATTAATAGGACCTTTTCATAGTCAAAACTCCCAAACAAGCACTGTCTTCATTATCGCCCACCCAGCAGGAAACGAATCTGTGCCCGAAGCTGTTATCCTCCTTTGGCCACCTCTCCAAGTTTCCCAAACCTGATGTTGTTGGGCCAGTCGTGTCCCCAACCCAGAGGATCTAACAAGACTGGTCTGATCGTTACTGCAGTGCTATTCCCAGTGACTGTGGGGCCACATCTGACTTATTTCTGGACAATGGGACATAAGTCAGAACTGGTGAGCTCTGGAGGAAAATCCTTCACTTATTATTTTTTTTTAATGCACAGGTTATCTTTTTCTCCTGTCTCACATTCTGTACTGCTTTGTATGCTGTGATGCCTGGAGCTGAGGCAACCCCTTTGGGACTGTGAGGCATTGAGCATTAGAGAGGAAATGACAAGTTGAACACGTTAGAGTGAAACAGTGGAAGGAGCCTGCATTTCTAATAACATCTTTTAGTTATTACTAAGCCAACCATGAGGTAGCCACTACTGGATATTTCATTAAGTGAAGAACAAATGTCTTTTTATTTTAAATCACTCTGACTTAGGTTTTCTGTTGTTTATCGTCAAACACAGCAAAGAAGATATACCTTCTCTGTGATAGATGATATTCTACCAATTGCATTTCTCTTTCATCTGAATCCCCAAACGGTTGGCTGCTCCAGGAACTCATGAACCCAACTCGACCTGATGCTCACCCTTCACCTCTCATTTTCTTCTTCCCCCACATAAAGCAGCCCTGCTGTGGAAACTATGGGTCCATAGATCACAGTGTGACAACTACTGATCTATAATAAAATATAACAGGAGCATTGTGGTAAACTCTTCATACTGGTGATTGCAGCCTGGGGCCTTACGAGGCTTCACATTTGAATAAAATCGATCCCATAAAACTATTTTTACTATAATGACATTGTCATCCAGGCATGAAAAGTATCAGAGCAGAAGTTCAAGCTGTGTCTGGTTCTCTCAATGTTACCAGCAATGTTTAATAGGATAGTGTGGCATTTTAAAATTCCACACCATTAATAGTTCGTGGTGTTAATATTAGTTTAGCACACTAACATTAATATTAGTTTAGCACACATAGTGTTAAATTACGTTAAAAGGTAGGTGACCCAAATTAATAAGCTAGTTCCCTTATTATCTCATTTAATCTTTATAAGAAAACTATATTTTTAGGTATTTTAGTTGCCATTTAATGCTAATGCAAAGAACAGAGATAGGTAACCTTTGAAAGAAGGCATATATTCAATGGTTTTCGTGGTCTTACAAAACCCTGTTGGCTATCTAGTCCAGATAACCCTTTCCTTAAAATAACTTATAAAAATGTATTTTATCGTTTTCTTTCATATATATGCACATATATGCATGAATGTATGAATGGTGTATATATACATACGTATAATTAGAAAATACATATGCTTGCATATTTTATGTGATATATGTATAATTAGAAAAAAGGGCACATTTTTCATTATTCTTTTATAATATTTAGCAACATATTCTAGAATATAGATGCATCTCCTTAGATGTTGCATAAAATCAGGGATTGTTTACATGTTTTTATTTGTTTCTAAAGCTTTTTTAATGTAATCCACTAAAGAGTCATATTAAAGTAAAATATACTCACATGTGTTCTGGTGCTAATTAATTAACTAATGAAACCTTTTTTTTTCTATGTAATGGGCACAAGGGGGCACAGTGTGGAATAAGGAAGCTGGTCCCTGCCTCTCTGTGTGCACAGGCTAGGGGAGAGAGAGTCCCATAACCATACGGAAAACTGCAGGACCTACAAGTCTATGCAGAAGAGGAACATGAAATGGTGGGACTGACACAATCCAGGATGTTGGGATGGCTTCTGAGGACCTCACATTTGACTTGGAGCCTGAAGGATAAGGAAGCGTGAACCAGGTGAAAGCAGGAGGCCAGGGTGCAGAGCAGAGGGAGCAGCCTATGCCAATGCCCTGGGTAAGGAGAGAGCATAGTGAGTATGAAAGACAAGGTTGAGGCCAGCGATGCACAAGGGTGAGTGTGAATGGGAACTTGGGGACCTTAACCAGAGAGAAAAGTGGGAATTGGGCTGTATGGATTTTTGTCAGCTATATCAAAGAGCTTTGTCTTTTTCATAAGTCAGTAGGAAGCCGTGGAACCATTGTCTGTTTTGTTCAATGTTGGCTTTTGAAAAACATCTCTCTAGAATTCGCCTGTACGTTTTCTGAACTTCATTTACCAAACCCTTGCTAAAGCTGCCAAATACAAGGTTCTGGGTAGGTATGGGAGAGCGAGGTTTAGATCCTGTTTTCAAGAGCTTCCAGAACGCCCTCAGCGACAGATTCATAGACCAGTGACAATGAGGCGACAGGACGGTTGAACACACATTGCCATAGATGCCTTTTCAAATGATCAATAAATTAGAAAAGGCCACTGATCAAGGAAAGTAAAATCTAGACATAAATCTGAACATTGTCTTGATGGATAGCAACTAGAATTCATAACACGCATTGGGACAGGATTATAGGAATTGTCCATTAAGTGACTTCATCATGTCATCATTATAACAATCCTAGAAGGATGAAACAGTGTTGATACCCATTTCATAGCTGTCAGGAAAGAGGGCCCAGAGAAGAATAATGATCTGTCTAGATGCACTAAGCCTGTAACAGGCAGAACAAGAATTCACTCAAACCCAGGGCACTGCTGCCCCACACTGTCCACCCATGCCCGGTGGAGATGGTCAAGGAAACCCCATGATATAATTGGAGTATGGAAGCTGTCATGCAAAAAACAAAACAAAACAAAAACTGTTAAAGTCCTAAATCCCATACCCCAGAATGTGACTTTGTTTAGAAATAGTCCTTTCACATATAATTGGTTCTGATGTAGTCACACTAGAGTAGGAGGAGCCCCTAATCCAATATGCCTGGTGTCCTTCATAAGAAGACAGTCGTGGGAAGACCCAGGAGAAGGTGTGGTGAAGATGAAAGTGGAGATTGGAGTGATGCCAAGGAATGTCAAGGGTCTCCAGCACTCACCAGAGGCTAGAACAGGCCTAGAGAAGGTTCCCAGCGCAGCATCAGCGGGAACTAACACTGTTGACACCCTGATTTCAGACTTTTGGCCTCAAGAGCTGTGAGAAAATGAAGATCTGTTCTTTTAAACCACTTTATTTGTGGCATGTTGTTAAGGCAGCCCTTGGAGTCTAATGGAAGATGAAAGGGTATGGACCAGGAAGACCAGAGTGAGGCCTTCAGAGGCTCATTGGGGCTCATTTTTGGAGAGCTTTGATTAATTCTCAAGGTCCGAGGAGCAGGCAAGATCTGGAATCAGAGGAGGCAAGTGACGAGCTGTGTTACTCTGGCAGGTGCCACAGAGGAGGCTGGTTCTGTGTGGTGTTTCACGTGCTGTACAGAATTTATGCATCTTTTGTTAGGTTTATTCCTCTCTTACACATATTTTTATGCCATTTGAAATGCTATCCGTTTCTTAATTTTAAATTTGAATTGTCTATTGCTAATAGAAATACAATCGATTTTCAAAATATTGTGTCTGGCAACATTTTAAAACTCACTAATGAGTTCCAGGAGATCTTTCGTGAAATAAAGACACAATTTCAAGCCTTTGACTTCTGTTTTCTTGCCTTATTTCTCTGAGTAGAATCTCCTGGACAATGTTGAATAAACTATTAGTCAGAGCTGGCATTATTGACTTCTCACCACCTTAAGGGTCTTTTATCTCTGAGTAAAAACTGCCGCTAAGTAAAACTCTGCCTTTTACCTCAAAGGATGATGTTAGCTGGAGTATTTCTGTAAATACTCTTTACCCACTTGGGAAATTATTTATTTCCTATTATAAGTTTACTGAGTATTTCTTGTTTGTTTGTTTGTTTGTTTTTTAACAGAAATAGATGTTGGATTTTGCCAAATGCAATTCCTACTTTTTAAAAAAATAGTTATACTTATTTCTCTTTTTCAGTCTGTTAATAAATTTATCACTGATTAATATTCAGAAGTTAAAAAAAATCTTGTATTACTGGAGTAAACCATACTAGATCATGATATATTATATACTGCTTATATATATTATTGAATTACATTTTGTTCAGAACTTTTGCATCTATATTAAGGATATGAATCTACAGCTGTCATTCTTATTTTAATCTATGGCAGATTTTGGTATAAAAAGAATGCTACCCTCAGAGAATTTATTGGCCAGTAAATATCCTCTCCTCTTCAGTTTTCTAGAAGACATTGAGTGGAATTGCTATTATTTATTTATGTATTTATTTATTCTTAACATATGGTAGAATTCACCAGTGGAGCCATCTGGCTGCTTTATGGGAAGGTTTATCTTAAATTTCTTTAATAAACTTAGATATTAATTTTATGTATTTATTTCTTATTATTATTATCTGAGACAAAGTCTCACTCTGTCGCCCAGGCTGGAGTGCAGTGGCACAATCTCGGCTCACTGCAACCTTCACCTCCTGAGTTCAAGTGATTCTCCTGCCTCAACCTCCCAAGTAGCTGGAATTTACAGGAAGCAGCACCACGCCTTGCTAATTTTTGTATTTTTAGTAGAGATGGGGTTTCACCATGTTGGCCAGGCTGGTCTTGAACTCCTGACCTCAGGTGATCCACCCTCCTCAGCCTCCCAGAGTGCTGGCATTATAGGCGTGAGCCACCATGCCTGGCTTTATACATTTATTTTTGAGTGTGCTTTGGTAGTTTGTCTTTCAAAGAATTTACATATTACAACTAAGTGGGTGCATTTATTGGCTTAGAGTTCATCATGTTTTGTTGTTACTATTTTACCGTCTGTAGAATCTGCAGCAAGATGACCTCTCTAGTCCTGCACATTGCCGATTTCTGTCTTCTCAGTCTCTCTCTCTCTCTCTCTCTCGCTCACTCGCTCACTCACTCTTTGCTTCTTGGTAAATCTGACTGAGGGCTTTCAATTTTTCTTGAAGAACTAGTTTTTTTTTCATTAATTTTCTCTATTGCTTTATCTTCAATTTTGTTGGTCTTCACTCTGGTCTTCTTTCATTTCTTCTGCTTGGTTTGGGTTTTATTTGCCCTTCTTTCTTATTTCCCTTTCTCTGTTTGGGATCGTTTCCGAAAGCGAAAGTTTAGGTCATTAATTTGCGGCCGGCCCTACTTCTTTTCTAACACAAACTTTTTTATGTCCAGTAAACTTTGCCCAGGTACTGCAATAGCTCATGGCTATAATCCCAGCATTTTGGGAGACTGAGGCAGGAGAATCGCTTGAGGCCAGGAGTTGGAGATCAGCCTAGGCAACATATCGAGACTCTGTTTCTACAGAAATAAAAATTCAAAAAAGAACTGAGCATGATGGCACATGCTTGTGGTCCCAGCTAATCTGGAGGCTGAAGTGGGAGGATCACTTGAGCCCAGGAATTTAGGGCTGCAGTGAGCCATGATCATGCCACTGCATTCATGGATTCCATAGGATGTTGGAAAATAGAGCACCATCCTATCTCAAAAAAACAAACAAACAAACAAAAAACACAAAATGAAACAGAACAAAAACAACTAAGTATTATTTTAGCGGTGTCACACAAATTTTCATGAAAAAGCTTTTCTCAAGTATCATTTTAGCCATGTCACACAAACATTGACTTGTTGCATTTCATTTCCATTTAATTCCATTTAATTCAAAATGCTTTCCAGTTTCTGGTTTAAGTTTCTTAAAATTGTGCTGTTTGATTTCCAAATATCTTCAAGTTTTTCATAGGTCTTTCTGTTACTGATTTCTAATTTATGTCCATGTTGGTCAGATAATAAAATTTATATTATTCAAATCTTTTTCAATTTCTTGAAGCTTTATTATGGGCCAGAATACGTTCTGTATTAGGAATGTTTCGTGAGTGCTGGAGAAGAAGATGTATGCCGATGCTCTTGGGTAGAGGGTCCTATAAAGGTCATTTGAGTCCAATTTCATTGAGTTGTTCAAGTTTTCTATACGTTTTTAAATTTTCTGTCTACTTGTATCAATAGCTGAGAGAGTGTCATTAAACTGACTCTCTGTCTCCCTTCTGATCCTAATTCACAGATAGATGATACCAAAGTGACCAGTGCGTTTAAAACCCTTTTTGTGCAGCAGGAGTGACACCCAAAGATTTCTCATGATGGAGCCCAGACTAGATGGATGCAAATCTCCAGACTCCCAGCTCTTCTGTAAACCCCATCCTGGTTCTCTGAGTCTCTGAATCTTTTGTCCTCATTTTCTTTCCAACTGTCCATAATGTCGAATTTAAATAAAAGATTAAGTGTAATCTTTATAACATTATTATATTATCGAACAGTTTCAGGTTTCTTGTTCTTATTTACAAAAAACTAATAAGTAGAACATTTTATACTTCTCTGAGCATAAAAACCATACAAAATAAAAATTATATCAAATTAATTCGATTTTTACTTATGAGGTCTATAATTATTCCCTTCATGGCTAATTATCCTCAGTAGGAAACAAATGGTTTCCTACCTTCTTACTAAGTTGCAAAACTCTCATTTATTAATAATCACTTATATTAGTAATGATGAAATGGAATATGCCAGCTCTTACCAGATTTATGCTGGACTGTAATAAGTCTGTCTCTTCCCAGAAGCAGGAACAAAGTAGGGATTCATCAAATGAACTAAATCTAATCTAGTCTAATTTTCCTTATTGAGATGGGTTCGTAGGACCCTTTTTTCATACTCTGGAAACTGAGACACACTTGTAAATATTAAGTGGTTATAAAAAGATGGCCTGTGATAGGCCTGCAATCCCAGCACTTTGGGAAGCCAAGGAGGGCAGATCACCTGAGGTCAGGAGTTTGAGACCAGCCTGGCCAACATGGTGAAACCTGTCTCTACTAAACATACAAAAATTAGCTAGGCATGGTGGCGGGTGTCTGCAATCCCAGCTACTCAGAAGCTGAGGCAGGAGAATCACTTGAACCCAGGAGGTGGAGGTTGCAGTGAGCCGACATCATGCCACTGCATTGCAGTCTGACGACAGATTGAGACTCTGTCCCCTGCTCCCCTAAAAAAAGAGATGGTTGTGAGTAGTGGGGTCTTTGCATTAGCTCCCATCCTGACTTTGAAGTGCCCACCTAGTCTCTTGGTGCCCGGCTGAATCTTTCATTTGTGGCATCCTGTATCATACATACCATTGCTTAGTGTCAGGCTCACCTTCCTTCTGTAGAAAGACTCATAGGTGAAGTCTCCTTAATGTGCTGAAGCCACTTCTGCACTTAACAGATGGTGGACTTGAGTTCGGTAGATGTGTCTCCTTCCCATGGGTGTGACATCTTTCACCAGATGTCAGCCTCCGCACCAGAACTTAACTCAGCAGCCGAGTTTTGAAAAAAACACAGTGCCTTCTCTGAACCATCAAAGAATGAGTCTGCCCAATAGCTACAAGTAGCTACAAGTCACTGATAGCTTATATCTATCTGCTCTTTCTTAAGGGATATTTATATTCAATCCTCCGATTAGAAATAAAAAATCTCATCAGATATTAGCACCTCTATAGAGAGAGAGACAGAAAATGTACAGCCCTCACAAGAGTTCCAAGCATTCCAAAAGCAAGTGCCTACTGGTACCACCTGCGTAACACAGGTGACTGCAAGTGCATGCTGAGCTGCCGTGGTTTGCGGTGCCTGAAGAGCATGGGCTCCCTTGGTGAAGACATTAAATGTGAATTGGGCCAGACAAAGCTCTCTGTGGTCACTAATGTGATCACTAATGTGGTCACTAATGTGTAATGTCCAGGCTATGTTTCTTGTGCACCATCTTAATGTGAAACTGTGCAGTATTGTTCCTGGGTGTGTCTGTGAGGGTGTTCCCAAAAGAGATTGACATTTGAGTCAGTGGACTGGGAGAGGCAGACCCAGCCTCAATGTGAGTGGGCACCATCCAATCAGCTGCCAGTGTGGCTAGAATGCAGCAGGTGGAAGCAGTTCGAAGGACTTGACTTGCTGAGTCTTCCAGCCTCCATCTTTCTCCCATGGTGGATGCTTCCTGCCCTCAAACATCAGACTCTAAGTTCTTCAGCTTCTGGACCCTTGGACTTACACCACTGGTTTGTCAGGGGCTCTCGGGCCTTTGGCCACAGACTGAAGGCTGCACTGTTGGCTTCCCTGCTTTTGAGGTTTTGGGACTCGGTCTGGCTTCCTGGCTTCTCAGCTTGCAGACGGCCTATGGTGGGACCTCACCTTGTGATAGTGTGTAAGTCAATGCTCCTTAATAAACTCCCCTTCATATATATATCTATCCTATGAGTTCTGTCCCCTTAGGGAACCCTGACTAATATACAGTGTTTTCATGTGTGTTTGTCACTATTTCAATCAAGATTATTATGTAATCATGATACCTGGTACTTTGCCTCATGAAGGAATGAGTTTAGGCTTAAAGTTGTAGGAAGCCAAAGCAGCATTTAGGAGGATGCAGGTCTGTGAGGCATTCTGAAATTCCAGAACTGCAAGCATTGCTACCTGCTTCTATTTCTTTAGGGATGCTTGGCCTTGAGCAGTTAAAGAAAAAAAGGACATTACTTGCCAATTAAAAGGCAGAGTTGTACCACAGAATCTTTCCAGTAAAATGAGTAAACGAAGGTACTTAATGGGCCGGGTGTGGTGGCTCATGCCTGTAATCCCAGCACTTTGGGAGGCTGAGGTCGTTGTATCACCTGAGGCCGGGAGTTTGAGACCAGCCTGACCAACATGGAGAAAATCTGTCTCTACTAAAATATAAAAATTAGCCAGGCGTAGTGGTGGGTACCTGTAATCCCAGCTACTTGGGAGACTGAGGCAGCAGAATTTCTTGAACCCGGGAGGCAGAGGTTGCTGTGAACTGAGATCGTGCCATTGTACTCCAGCCTGGGCAACAAGAGCAAAACTCTGTCTCTAAAAAAAAAAAAAAAAAAAAAACAGGTACTTAACAAATAAGTGAAAAGAGCCAAGGATGTTCCTGAAAAGAGATGTTGGTATTGATTTAGCCTATAGGCACCATAAGTATACCTGAGGAAGGCTCACTGCAAACCACTGGCTTCACCCTTTTCTAAATTCTGGGACATGTTCACAGTTTTTGGAGCCTTATGTTGGATCAGGGAAAGTCTCAGCACTCCACAAGTTATCCTTTCACCCAAATGCTTCTTAAGAACATGTTTTTAGAATGCCCCACATCCTGGATTTAAACTCAAGCTCTGATATCCACTACCTCTGTAGCCACTTGAGATGTCACCTCCCTTGGGCTCAGTTTCCCCATAGAATAAGGATTCCCCATAGAATAAGGTTGGATTAAGTGGAAAAAAAAAAAAAAAAAAAGGAAAACCCTTAGCCTAGATCTTAACAGAAACACTCCTGGTAATTATCCTCTCCAATTGTTCTGTCCAAACTAAACTCTATAGACAAAACCTGTTGTTTGGATATTATTTTGAAATCATCATAATCTTTTGAAATATGACATACCTAACTAAGTAAATGTATAAATACATATGAGTCAGTGTCTGTGCAATGACTGATATGGATAGGTGCCATTCATGGTGACGAGAATCTGGGATAAATTCCCCATGACTGGTGCATGGGGTAGTTTGGAAAACGGGCAGTGGGGGTTCCCTGAGAGCTGAACTGGCCACAGCGGGCTGGGCCAAGGAAGTGGGGATTGAGCAGGAGCTGGGTGTCAGGTAGGATGTCATGGGGACTGCTGTGAGCACAGGAGGGGCTCGAGCGATTCAAAAATTGCGGGATTTCACTTTTAGGTCCCGGGATTTTCTCCAAAAGTGAGAAAATATGGCTGCGTCTTGTCCATCTTTGGATGCAGTAAAAACTAGAGAGAGAAATGAATAGGCAGTGCACAGAGGATTTTTAGGACAGTGAAAGTACTCTGCATGATACCACACTGGTGGATACACGTCATTATACGTTTGTCCAAACCCACAGAATGGACACCACCAGGAGTGAACCCTAATGTCAGTTATGGACATTGGGTCATAATGACTTGTTAATATAAGCTTATCCATTGTAACAAGTAGACTACTCTGGTTAGGGATGCTGAGACTGAGGGAGGCTGTACCTGTGCGGGGGGAGGAGGGTTATGGGAAATCTCTGTACCTTCCACTCAGTTTTGCTGTGAATAGTTGGCCATGCATGGTGGCTCATGCCTGTGGTCCCAGAACTTTGAGAGGCCATGGGGAGGGGGATTGCTTGAGTCCAGGACTTTGAGACCAGGCTGGGCAACATGGTGAGACCACATCTCTACAAAGCATTTTTAAAAATTACCCAGGTAAGGGCGGGGAGTGGTGGCTCACGCCTGTAATCCCAACACTTTGGGAGGCTGAGGCAGGTGAATCATGAGGTCAGGAGATCAAGACCATCCTGGCCAATATGGCAAAACCTCATCTCTACTGCAAAAAAAAAAAAAAAAAAAAAATAGCTGGGCGTGGTGGCACATACCTGTAATCCCAGCTACTCAAGTGGCTGAGGCAGGAGAATCGCTTGAACCAGGGAGTTGGAGGTTGCAGTGAGCCAAAATCATGCCATCACACTCCATCCTGGTGACAGCGAGACTTTGTCTCATTAAAAAAAAAAAAAATTACCCAGGTATGGTGGCACATGCCTGTAGTCCCAGCTACTTGGGAGACTGTGGTAGGAGAATTGCTTGATCCCAAGAGGTCGAGGCTGCAGTGAGAATAATTGTGCCACTGGACTCCAGTCTGGGTGACAGAGGGATACCTTATCTCAAAAAAAAAAGTTTTATTAAAATAAAAATAAAGTAATTAAATACGTGTGTAAATACATAATTGGGGAGCAAAAATAAATAAAGGTTGTTTTTAAAAAATGACTGTAGGTGAGTAGCAATTTGTGAATTTAAGTTGTCTTCATGGTCTGGAAGCCAAATGGGTTTGTAACTCTTTGGCAAGAGACTGTGGCATAGAGTGTGTCTGTGTGTGAGAGAGACTGGGAAGATGCGAGATGAGTAAAATGACTTCAGACTTGGGGATGAAGTCAATTCCCTAATGAAATGACCAGGCAGTGGAAACAGTTCACTTTTTGGTCTCACGTTGTCCGTGTTTGTCTGTTTAATTTCCTCCACCTCTGTGTCCTCTATTGTGTTCTGTCAAAGCAGGAGCCTGCACCAGCTACTCTCGTGAACTTTCTCCTAATAAAAGGAATCCCTTATCTTTGACAGAATATCATGGTAAATTATTATTATTATTATTATTATTATTATTATTATTGGAGATGGAGTTTCACTCTTGTTGCCCAGGCTGGAGTGCAATGGCGTGATCTCAGCTCACTACAACCTCTGCCTCTCGGGTTGAAGCTATTCTCCTGCCTCAGCCTCCCGAGTAGCTGGGATTACAGGTGCATGCCAACACACATGGCAATTTTGTGTTTTTTAGTAGAGATGGTATTTCTCCATGTTGGTCAAGCTGGTCTCAAACTCCTGACCTCAGGTAATCTGTCCGCATGGCAAACTTTTAACCAACCAAGTGAGGAGGGAAATAATCATTGTGAGACTACTGACTATTGTTACACTCTGTTAAATTTAGCAACACAGTCATTCCCATAAACGATTTAATACGAAAGGTCATGAAACATGTGGATGTTTAGATCTCAGGCTCCTCATCCCATAAGCTTTTTGCAGCTTCATTGCCTTGGCTGCTGTACAGGTTCCATTTAAATGCCCTGATAGAGGATTATGGCACCTGACAGATAGCCAATGTGTTTCCTGAAGTTAGTGCACATTAAATGTCTTGTCACTCTGCAAAAAAAAAAAAAAAAAAAATGATAGTTGTGCAGGCTTCACTTTGGCAGGGGTAACAGAGGCTTGCCCTAGGATCAGATGTATGTCTGCTTTCAGTTACATTAGCTATAGCTGCTTTGAATCTTCTGTTTAGTCATTCATTAAAATTAGCACCTCTTTTCTGTCAGATGCCACAAGATTGTCAATAGATGCCATATTTATAGAATATACACAGGGCATGCTTTAGACTAAAAATATATTCGCTGCTTGTGTGAAATTCATATTTAAGTGTCTACGCGAATCTGGCAGCCCCAGCCCTCAGTCGGTATGTAGTCTGGTGGAAACACCACCACATTCACAGACAGTCACAATGCAGTGCAGTCAGGGCTGTGAGGGAGAGACAGCAGTGAGTACTTGAGACATTGCAGCAGTGGCAGCCAAGCCAGGTTGCTGGAGGCCAGAGAAGTCTGCCTTCAGGAGTTAACATACAAAATGAGGCACAAAAGACAGTAAGAAATAGGCCAAGCAAAGGAGCTGAAGGTGGGTCTTGAGAAAGAGGGGGCAAAAGATATATCAGATATTCCCAGTGGGCCACCCTATCTATAGCTTTTGAAACTGTCCGTGTGAATCTTCCACTCTACCATGAACTTGTAACTTCTCATACGTGTGCTTCTGTGCCTTACATCTCCCCCTCCTACCCACAACTGTGAAAAAGTCAACTGTCTGACTGTTGGGTGGATGGGACATCTGAAGAATAATAGTAACCTGTCCCCAGGAGCAGCCCTTCATGAATGACTCTTAGTGGGTGGAGTATAAGTACCCCAGGTCCTTCACACCTCAGATGGAAAAATTCTGAGACAAGTCTGCTGCAATTTTTCCTGACACTTCCTCAGCCAAAGATCTGGTGATCCCTGTGGTTGCTGGCCAGAGAGAGCACCCTCTGGCATCTCTTTCTCTTATTCTACCAGGTTCCCACTTCTTGTCCAGTCTTTCCTGAACTTCTCAAATAAACACTCTTCACTTGAACCTGTGCCTCAGGGTTTGTTTCTGGAAGAACCAAAGCTAAGAGGTGAACACTGAGATAAGTAGCAGACACTGTCTGTGTAAGAACAACAACATACCCGCTTACAGCTAGCTGGGATATGGGATGTGGACAATGAGTGCCCAGAGGTCAGGCTGGGCTTCAGATACAGTAGGATATTTGGAATTACTCTTAAAATGGTGGGAAAATGTTATATGGGAATAATCAGAGGAGCAATATGATTAGATTAGTGTCTTACACATGGCTTTCTGCCAGGGGTTTGGAGGAGTTGAAAGAAGGTAAAAATGGAAGTACAGGAAAGCAAGTAGGAGCTGCTTGCAGCAGCCATGCAAGGGGGCAGAGGAAGTGCTGGGGTGTAGAAGTAGGCCCACAACACACCAGCAGCACCATGTGGACTAGGAGGATATGGGGACGATGGAGAGAAACGATGGAAACACTGGTTCCTGCTTGCATGCTTGAGGAGACAGCATCCCTTAAGCTAAACCAGAAGCCATGCAGGTCTCCATTTGATGGGAAAATGTTAGAATTAACTGCTTGTTCTTCGGTGCTACAAGGAAGAATCAGCATTCAGACAAAAAGTTTTCTTAGCAAGGCAATTTTACTTTTGGCAGAAAGGGTGCTACCCGTCTTCACTCCTACCATGACAGCACTCCAAACAAAGGGAGACAGGAATATTTATCGCTTACGCATGAGGCCCCTACTGCTGTATCTTATCTCCATTGGCTGAAGTTGGACCTCACAGTCTATGCTACATCTGATTGGCTAACAATCTAAAATGTTCCTAAATAGGTAAAGACAGTGGGGAACAAAGAAAAAGAGGAAGCTGCTTACAAGAAGGCTTATAGGAGTAATAACATTTCCGAATAAGGAAGGGAAATAAGCTATGGGCTGGAATATGCCTGGGCACTTTCAGACATGCCTGAGCAAACTAGAACAAATACTGAGGTTAAAGTACAAAGATACGTAATATGCTCATTCAATTAGACATAATGGCTACCTAAGGTTCAACAAAGAGTTATTACTATAAAATATAGAGGCTTGAAGAATTTAGTTTCTAAGAGAAGATATTAATTCTAACACTTATGGTTTAAAGAAGGAAACTTTGAAGAGAAACTTTTTACTTTCCAGAGAAAACATCCAGTCCTTCCTGCCCTCAAACATCTGGAGGCATGTGGCTAACACTTTCAGTTCTATGACCTACAGATTCCAAATTTACTTCTCCAAACAGCCAGAGATTCTTAGAGATTACAAATTATTGGGTGCTAAATTCTACAAATTCTTCATGGCCGAATTCTCATCATCCATTCTTTTTTATGCCTAGAATATCAACATGGGTCACCTCCATTTAAACAAACTTTGCTCACCCTAGTTATAATATTCAGTCTCTTGATTTTTACAAGCACACAACACACAGATGTGCACACATGTCTATGCATGGACACACACACACACACACACAGTCCTACTACACATTTCATAAGCTTAACTGCTCTTACTGAACATTTTGGGCTTCTGATAGATAATTCAATATGTACCCATACAACTTTCAGATCTTCAAATACTTCCTCTACTCACTACCGTACCTACATTTCTCTCTCCATGGAGATATGTGTGTGCACATACACATGTATGCAATTTTTTATGAACCAGTGAGAGTAAGTTGCAGACAACACTCCCCTTTACCCTGTAAAAATGCCAGTGTATATTCTTAAGCACAAGTATACGCACTTCCTAACCACAATGCAATTATCAAAATCAGGAATCCAGACATTGATCAAATACTGTTATCAAGTGTTTTTTACACTAATGTAATGGTGTTATGGTGGAGAAGTGTTTGTCATATACCTCACCTCTCTTCTTCACCTGAACAATGGGGAACCAGCTAGTGGGGGAGGGGTGGTTGACTCTCAGGGTCTCAGATTCCACCTGCATGTCCTTTGCAGCCTGCATCTTGTGCTCTATCGCAGGCTATTATCCTCAAGAACGCATCTTTGCCCCATGAATTATCTTCTATTCCTTCCATAGGACAAAGAAGGGACTCTGCAACCCAAAAGATAGAAGTATTTATTTATCTATTTATTTATTGAGACAGGGCCTTACTCTGTCACCCAGGCTGTAGTGCAGTAGTATAATCACAACTCACTGCAGCCTTGAACTTGAACTTCTGGGCTCAAGCAATCCTCCCACCTCAGCCTGCAGAGTAGCTGGGGCTATTGGCATGAACCACCTTGCCTAGCTAATTTTGCTTTTTTTTTTTTTTTAAGAGATGGGGTCTTGTTACATTGCCCAGGCTGGTCTCAAATTCCTGGCCTCAAGTGATTCTTCTAATTTGACTCCCAAAATATTGGGATTACAGGTATGAACTACTGCATTTGACCGATAGAAACACTTAAATAAGACTTGGGGTGCCACTTTGACCAAGGAATCTGCGATGATAGGTGTGACGTTCACTGACCTGAAACAATGAGTTTTTACTCGTCCAATGAAATATACCCACTCAAATTCATATATCTTCCTCTTTATGTTTTTTCTATATTCTAAAGTGTTCAGATTAAAATATTAAAAATATGGCCAAGTGCAGTGGGTCAGGCCTGTAATCCCAGCACCTTGGGAGGCTGACGCAGGCAGATGACTCAAGCCTAGGAATTCAAGACCAGTCTGGGCAACATGGTGAAACCACATCTCTATTAAAAATACAGAAAAATTAGCTGGGTATGGTGGTGCACACCTATAGTCCCAGCTACTGAGGAGGCTGAGGCACATGAATCACTTGAACTCTGGAGACAGAGGGTGCAGTCAGCCAGTATTGCACCACTGCACTCCAGCTTGGGTGACGAGCAAGACTCTGTTTCAAAATTATATATATATATATATATAGTTATATATGTTATATATTTATATTTCAAAATATATATGATGATATATTAAAAATACTAATTCTCTTCATATGTTCCTCACAATAATTAAGCTCCATGAATGCAAGCACCGCACTTGCTTTATTCTTAGTGTCTGTTAGCTAATCGATGCTTGTTAGATATTTGTCAATTGACAAAATCATTGAATAACGAATGCAAAACCAAGTACCTAAAGAGTTTCTTTAGCTTTATGCCTTGGCAGAGGACAAAAGAGAAAAGGATGAGGCTGTTGCTGAACATTATTTGGTGCTTCTCATGTTAATAAACCCAGCAGATGGGAGGTGACAAGTGTTGGAAATTGTTCCTGGCCATGGTGTGTGTAACAGGGGGCCCTGTCTATGATCCTTTGAACAATTAAGAGTTTACTTGTGGTTTACTAAGCAGAGGATATATTGGGTGTTATAGCATAGGTGGAGAGGAAAAAGAAGAGAATTGGCCCTTAAAGTGAGTTTCTTCATCTGCTTATAACTCATGTCTTGGCAGCAGATGCTCCCCTGTCCTGACGTTTGGAGAAAAGACGAACACCAAGACGAAGTGGCAAGAGTTTCTTTTATCCTTTCCCCGTGCCCACTGCTTAATCAATATTAAAGTCCTACTGCCACGAGTGATGAATGGCTCAGGAGCGTCACAGCTCAGTGGCTCCCAGTGCCAGGTGAGCTGGCAGCTGCCACCGCCATCCCACCTGTGACCCACCTGTGTCTTTCCAAGATGGCCAAAAACAAACTTTCTCTTCAAATGTTGCTTTTTAGCCAGTGTTGATCAAGAAAGTTAATCAGTCATTAACCTCTGAGTATTGAGTTAGATTTTTAGGCTTTATTAGACGGAGGTGCCCCAAAACTAAATTCCCTTTTTTGAAAGAAAGAAGTTGCTTTATAGCCAGTGATGGACACCAGGGTGGCTGTTGCACAGGGAGGAAGAGAAAGGACCGTGAGATGAAGGTGCATGAGCTGGGGTCATACCACACAGAGCCTCATCAACCATTCTTGAGAGACAGAGACAGAGAGAGAGAGAGAGATTTAAATTCTAAGTGTAATGAGATGGAATTGAAAACTCTGAAGAGACAGAGTGTCATGATAGAACTTAATCTTTAAAAGGATCTTTCTGGCCTAGGGCTGAAAGAGCATCATAGAGACATACTAGGAAATTGTGATAAACATCCAGGAAAGGGTAGATCATGTGTGTGATGTGGTTTGGATCTGTGTCCCTGCCCAAATCTCATGTTAAGTTGTAATTTCCAGTGTTGGAGAAGGAGCCTGGTGGGAGGTGATTGGGTCATGAGGGTGGATTTCCTTCTTGCTGTTCTTATGATAGTGAGTGAGGTCTCAGGAAATCTGGTTATTTAAAAGTATGTATCCCCTTTACTCTCTTCCTCCTTCTCGGATCATGTAAGATGTGCCTGCTTCCCTTCACCTTCCACCATGATTGTGAGTTTCTCGAGGCCTCCCCAGCCTTGCTCTCTGTACAGCCTGCAGAGTTGTGAGTCAATTAAACCTCTTTTATTTGTAAATTACCCAGTCTCAGTAGTTCTTTATAGCAATATGAGAATGGACTAATTCAGTGAGGAATAGGAAGCTGGCAGTGGAAATAGAGACACGTGAACTAATTTGCAATCTATCTTTGATGATTTTAGTATCTTATTATATATAAGGGAAGATTTAAAGCCTATTTAAGGTTTATAAATTTAGATACAATTAATAACTTATTGCTTTGATATCACATGACATTACTGGGCTTTGGAATGTGAGCGGAGGCCATCTGGGGACCTGGGTGCTGGGTAACCCGTTGGTTTTGGTGGCACACAGCTGCAGAATGAAACCCGAACATCTGCTACCCTTGACAACCTCCATGCTACCATCTCAGGTCCTGCAAAGTCTGTTCCTGGACAGGTTGTTGGAAGGAGCCCCAGCACGTCTTCTCCTGAAGGTGTCAGCCACTCACACACTAATGGTCATGCCAAAGGTGTTTTCTTATGATGTTTCTCAGCCATGGACCACTGGGGTGCCAGAGTAGTACTGGGGATCCCTGCAGAGGCAGAGTTATAAGCCCTGGCCCCTTCCCACTCTAACCACAGTCACATCTGGTGTCCCTGGCAGCCAGTCCATCTCAGTTGATGGCATCTCTGTCCTTCCAGGTCAAAGTCTCTAACTCACTTTTGCCCCATTTCTTTCTCTCATATCGTATCCAATCTGTCAGGAAATCTTCTTGCCACCTCCTCCAAATGTACACAGATTCTGACCACTTCTCACCGCCGCCCCGCTACTCCCAGTTCTCATCCACCATGGCCTTTCCCCTGGATTCTGCAGTGCACCCATTATGGTCTCCCTGCTTCTACCCTTGACCCCTCGATTAGTCAGGGTCCTCCAGAGAAGCAGAACAGACAGGCCTGGATGCATCAGAGGACATTTATCATGAGGATTAGCTCACAGGATTATGGAGGCTGAGAAGTCCCACAATCTGTGAGCTGAAGAGTGAAGAAAGCAGATGCTGTGATTTAGTCAGGTCTGAAGGTCGGAGAACCAGGAGAGCTCTGTTGTATTCCAGAGTCCAGAAGTCTGAAGACCCAAAAACCAGGAACTCTGACGTCCCAGCGCAGGAGAAGATGGATGTCCCAGCTCAAAGAGAGAGATGGAGAACTCACCCTTCCTCTGCTATTTTAAATTTATTTAGGCTTTCCAAAGATCACACTGGTGAGGGTAAATTCTCTTTACTCAGCCTAGCAACTCAAATACTAATGTCTTCCAGAAACATCTTCCAGACACACCCAGAAATAATGTTTACCAGCTATCTGGGTACCCTTGAGCCCAGTCAAGTTGACAGATAGAATTAACACTACATCCTCTATGACCCCATGCACACTCAAGGGTGTGGCAGCAGCTGGTGGGCCCCTCCGGGAACATGAGGCAGTGCCATCCCATTACACTCAGAGCAAAACTCAGTGTCATCTTACAGTCAGTCTTCCATACTCCAGGTTTTGCATCTCAGATTCAAAAACACAGTATTTGCTGGATGCAAAGACTGCAGATTTGGAAAGCGGACATGAGCATGCCCAGAAGTCAGCATCTGCTGGAGTTCCTGATGGATCCTGAGAGACTGAGAGACTGTATCTCTTTTAATATATTTCAAAGCTACACGTGATCTCCTCCCAGGCCTTTTTGAGCATTTCTCCTCCTACGCTCTTCTCAACTGTGTTCTCCCCACACTGGCTTCCCGGCCTGGTCTTTCTGGGAACACACTGGGCCTGCTCCCCACTCAGGGCCTGGGCTGTGCCCGTTCCCTCTGTCAGGCACTTGGTCAAGCTCAACACCTTCAAGTCATTGCTCAGAAGTCACATCTGGCTGGGTGCCGCGGCTCACGCCTGGAATCCCAAATCTTTGGGAGGCCGAGGTGGGTGGATCACCTGAGCTCAGGCGTTCGAGACCAGCCTGGCCAATATAGTGAAACCCTGTCTCTACTAAAAATACAAAAATTGGCTGGGCATGGTGGTGGGCACCTGTAATCCCAGCTACTCAGGAGGCTGAGGCAGGAGAATTGCTTGAATCCAGAAGGCGGAGGTTGAGTGAGCTGAGATCGCACTAGTGCACTCCACTCTGGGTAACAAGAGTGAAACTCCGTCCAAAAAAAAAAAAAGTCACATGTCCCCTGGTTTATCCTCACTGCATGGTTTAAAATTGAAGCCACAGCTTGCACGCGCTCTCGATTGCCTTATTCTGCTCTTTCCTTTGCTCCACAGTATGCGTCTCTTTATAACAAGGCGCCTGAGTCACTTCTCCTTTGTTTCTGTTCTCCTTTCGCCAGTCCTCAGAGTAGAAATCCTACAAGTAGAGGAATCTTTGTGTGTTTGGTCCCTGCCTTCTCAGAACTAACATTGCTGGAGAGGTAGCGATAACACATACACACACACACCTATCACATGTGTATCACTTACAAGATGAGGAGAAAGGATGGGATGTTTTTCTGGGGTTTAAGGCATATTATTTTCAATAGGATGGTTAGAGAAGATGTCACTGGGAGGGGACATTTGAGCAGATGCCTGCAGTCAAAGGGGAGGCTCTTTCAGATGTGAGGGAAGAACATTTCTGGTAGAGGCAACGGCAGGTGTGAGACGGGAATTTGTGCTGCCACAGTTATCGCCAGTGCCCTGCCCCACAGCTGCTAAGCCCACTTTTGAATCCATCCAGAGCTGTGGAGTTTCAAACCCACCCAGAGCTGTGGAGTTTCGAATCCATCCAGAGCCATGGAGGGCAGTTTCTTTGCACTCTGGAAGCTTCCTGGATCCTTTTACATCTTTACCTGGGAGCTTTCTCCAGCCTTGCAGAAGATGCTCAGCCTGGTGCAAGGTAGCTTGGAAATGCTGCCAAAAGCAACTCTCAGCCAAAGGGAGGGAGGAGTCCTGGGTAGACGGCCCAGTGTCCCTTTGCCACAGAGGGTCTTTTCTGAGGCACACCTTGGAAGGTTCCCAGTGGAATGTGGGCCCCAGCGACACAGGAGGAAACACCCTTTGACACATGTCTGTTGACTTTCTCTTCCCCCGTCTCACCTCCCCCATTCTCTCACTTGTGATTCTTGGATCCACTTTCACCTCAACCTAAGTCCCTGTGTCAGTGTCTGCTTTGGGGAGAATTCCAACTAGGACATACGCTAAGAATGAAGTAGCAACAAGTGACTGCTCACCACAGATTGGAAAACAAAATAGAGTTGCCTAATCTCTTCTTTTCTGCTTGTCTTGACTGGTGGTCGGGGAAGCTGTATTTGGGCAGACAGGACCCAGAGACCAGACCCCTGGGGACAGGACAGGAGCAAAGGGAGTCCCAGCAGGAGGAGTTGAGGGGCAGTGTCCAGCCAGTGGGTGTCTATGTGGTCCCTGTGTGGCATCAGAGCCTTGAAGTGCAGACTGAGGTTCAGACCTGGGAGGAGAGAACGAGGGGCTCAGAGGAAGCCTAGACCTAGGGAAGCTGAAAGGGCAAGCAAGGAGCCCCAGCTCGAGATGGTCAGAGGATCAGAGGGCGGGGCTTGGCTACAGGAAACAAGGCTGACATTCATCACAGGAACCATGGGGCAAAGTCAGAGAGTCCCTCATCAACCTACTGATCTGATGCAAATCATCCAACTCATCTAAAGCATGGGGCTAACAGTGTACTTTGCAAATTCTGGATACATATTTGCTAGGTGAATAGGTAACTGTAGAGCAGCCAGGAGAAGTCACATTCAATGCTTTGCAGTGGTTGAAAGTGCAATTTATCATCTCATCGCTCCACTCTTGTTATCTCTTTTTTTTCTTCCAGAACTAGCAATAGCCAAGGCTCTGGTAACTCAAATTGGTATTAACTTTTTATTTCCTCAATATATCAGAAATTTAAGTAACTGCCATTCTTGTGTATTTATACAGGGTCTTAAGTGCATGTATTATTCATCTGGAGAAGAGTTCTGTCTGTGTTCATGTGTCTACAGCTCCACATTCCTAAATATAATTCTGTGGAAGACAACTTAAGATCCATGTCTGCCCACACAGAGCTAATCAACACAGCATTTAGGAATTTCACTGCATTCCACTAGAGCATCAGCGTTTTTTTTTTTTTTTTTTTTTTGGAGACAGAGTTTGGCTCTTGTTGCCCGGGCTGGAGTGCAATGGTGCAATCTCAGCTCACCGCAACATCCGCCCCCCGGGTTCAAACCGTTCTCCTGCCTCAGCCTCCCGAGTAGCTGGGATTACAGGCATATGCCATCATGCCCGGCTAATTTTGTATTTTTAGTAGAGACGGGGTTTCTCCATGGTGGTCAGGCTGGTCTCGAACTCCCAACCTCAGGTGATCCGCCTGCCTCAGCCCCCCAAAGTGCTGGGGAGATTCAGCTTTTTAAACATCCTCATTGGCTGATGTTTGGTTCTATGTGGAATAGTGTGCACATGTTTCTACGGATGTGGGTGGAAGCTGAGTGTTACTCTGACCTTCTCAGGAAGATATGCCTTTGTTCTCGGAGCAGAAAATGCCCATGGAAATTAAGAAGCTTTGTCATCTCATGTGGTTCCCTCTCTCCCCCTCCCGCTACTCGCCAGCTGAACATAGGATGACCAAGGCGTGAAAGTCTTAGAAAAACATTGTTTGGTTAAAAAGATCTTGACATCTGAAGGGGCATATCAACTTCAACTTCCATCTCCTGAGATGGTACCAAAAAAAAGATGGAACATAAGTATTAAAACGAAGAACTTCAGATGGTTGCTTTTAACTGAAGTTGTTAGGAAATATAGCACTATCCGGACCATATTTCTCATTACCATAATTGTGACTGTTCCTAAAATGTCCACCAACACAGTCCCCCTTATGTTCCCAAAAAGCTCCCATTAAAATGGAAACTGACATCTGAATTTGGTCAATCTACTAACAGTTATTGAACATATTATTTCAAGTCAGTTTTTCCATTATGGAGCTTTTATCTTTGGAATGGCAGAGAGGGGTATTGAGGAAGTGACACACTGAATGGATATGTTTTGAGGTGGAAAGTGGTAAAAAAAAAAAAAAAAAAAAAAAAGAAAGAAATCCAAAGTATCTACATGCGTTTCTTTTGAAGGTTTCATTATTTTGACTTTCTAGTAAGGTTTTCCTTTGGTTAATATTAAAATGTGCATGTTCATACACTGCATTTTAGAAATAAAGGGAGGCGGACTGGTACTGGAGGGACCTCGCCTGAGATTTCTTCTGTTTAAAGCGATGAATCCTAACATATGATTGAAACTCGGGGTGTCTGCCATTGTGGTGGCAGAATCTACCACTTCTGTTTCCACATTAGACTAAATATTGCACAGAACACAGTGGCAAATAAGAGTGCTATCTTGCAAA
This sequence comes from Piliocolobus tephrosceles, assembly GCF_002776525.5. Taxonomy (NCBI): domain Eukaryota; kingdom Metazoa; phylum Chordata; class Mammalia; order Primates; family Cercopithecidae; genus Piliocolobus; species Piliocolobus tephrosceles. Next base: position 124,940,121 of record NC_045443.1, on the reverse strand, counting down.
CTTGTAGCTAAGATTGGAATTTTGGCTTTGCCTGTGGAAGAGCTCTGTGTGTGACTCCGTCTTTATATTTGAAAATGAGGGAAAAAAATCTCTTTCATTTGATGATGAATTTTGTTTCTTATGAGGGCCTTCAGCAAAATTCAAAATCTATGAGATGTCCTTCATGGAGCAACAGCTGGAATATACTTCATAGCAACTGTTAAGATAAATAATTCACGTTAATAGGTTCCAGGGGCATTCCCGAAACTGCCCACCGAGTTGGATAATGGTGCAAAGCAAAGAGATAATATTATGATTATTTATTCCCATTCACCCTTGCTGGTTTTAATTTAAAAAAGACTCGGGCTCTATTTCCTAATCTTTTGTTTTTTGTTGTTGTTATTATTGTTTTGTTTTGTTTCTTTTTTTTGAGACGGAGTCTCACTCTGTCATTCTGGCTAGAGTTCAGTTGCGTGATCTCGGCTCAGTGCAACCTCTGCCTCCCAGGGTCAAGCAATTCTCCTGCCTCAGCCTCCCAAGTAGCTGGGATTACAGGCGCCGCCACCACACCCAGCTAATTTTTTATTTTTAATAGAGACAGGTTTTCACCATGTTGGCCAGGCTGGTCTCAAACTCCTGACCTCACGTGATCTGCCTGGGATTACAGGTGTGAGCCACCTCACCTGGCTCTATTTCCTAATCTATAAGTCAATCATGAACAGATGTACAGAGGAATATTGTATCTTTGCAGCCTTAATTCTCTGGTAGATGATAGTACCATTTTGGTTTTACAAGGAATTTCTCCTTCTGTACTCAAGTTCGTTTCATTTTTTTAAAAAATGGCATCTATACTGTTGAAATCACCCAGTCTGAGGCTCAGTCATGCCATTTAAGATCCACAGCCAATTATGGAGTGGGCAGAGAGAAAGTAGGAAGAACACACATGAGATGCAGGTTTCTAACTGACCCACCGCCACAGAAAAACGTATTTGTTAATATTTTGAAAGACAGTTATGCTTGCATGCACCTATCAGAAATAAAATTTTTTTTACTGGAAAGCATTTAAAGTATAACACAATTGTTTGTACATTTTTTTCCCATTTTTCAATAAACTAAGATGGCCAAGCATGTGGGCCTGGACTGGGACTCTCCCCGCCCCAACATAGCATTGGGGTGTGTGTGTGTGTGTGTGTGTTTTAATTTGGGTTTCTAATTGTAAACTGGTAAGATATAGAAATATGGTAGATTTTGGAGTGTTAACCTTGTATTCTGAGACCTTGCTAAATTCACGCATTAATTCTAGAAGGTTTTTGGAGATTACTTAGGATTTTCAGGCTACTCGTTCACCTTGGAAGGCTGCCATCTCTGAGAGATGATGCCAAACCCAATCTCTGGCTGTCTCCCCCCTCCTTCTTCTACCCTATCCCACACTGGGCTGTGTAATTCTACAGGGACCTCCACTGACATTATCTCACAACAGACTTATTGCAAGACCACTCATTTATTACGGGGTAACTCTTTGCTGCCTGTCACTTCGCTTAGGTTTCAACGTCAGTCAATGCAGGCACCATACCTGCTTTCCCGAGTGTCTCCCGCTATGTAACAAGTGTCTAACAATCACCATATATTTGCAAGTACATTTGTGAGGTCAAACGTAATTATATTTGCCTGGCATGGTGGCTCACACCTGTAATCCCAGCCCTTTGGGAGGCCGAACCAGAAGGATCACTTGAGGTCAGGAGTTCAAGGCCAGCCTGGCCAACATGGTGAAACCCCATCTCTACTAAAAATATAAAAATTAGCCAGGCATGGTGGGCGCCTGTAATCCCAGCTACCTGGGAGGATGAGGCAGGAGAATCGCTTGAATCCAGGAGGCAGAAGTTGCAGTGAGCTGAGATTGTGCCACTGCACTCCTGCCTAGATGACTGAATGAGATCCTGTCTCAAACCAAACAAACAACAAACAAAATTATCCAGGTGTGGTGGTGGGTACCTGTAGTCCCAGCTTTTCAGGAGGCTGAGGTGAGTGGATTACTTGAGCTAGGGAGAGGGAGGTTGCAGTGAGCCTAGGTCACACAGCTGCACTCCAGCCTGGGCAACAGAGGGAGACTCCGTCTCAAAAAACAAAACAAAACAAAACAAAACACAAAAGATAATTGGAAGCTGTGACATGGTTGTATCTTAGAATATGTGCAAATAAAATGCAAAACTGCGTACCAACTCACTGAGGCATTTTGTTGAGGTGATTTACCATTTTTCTCATTGCCAGCAGGTGACACAAGAACAGTTTAAAACAACAGCGGCTTTTAATTGCTCACAGAACTTTTTGAATTAAAAGTCTAGTGTGACTGCTTAAAAAATCTGATCCCCATGGCTGACAGATGCTTTAAAGTATTGACCCCTCCAGGCTCGCTGCTTCTTCCACTTTCTCCTCCTCCAGGCAGCCTTCCCTGACCGCTGTAGACCATGATGGTCCTTCCTTTTTCTCACTTCCACGTGCTGACCCCACAGTTGAGGAAAGTACTGGCTTATCCCAAAGCTAAGGAGCTCCAGGGCCTCTACAGAAAATAGGAAAATTTCTTAACATTACCCTAGTAAGTGGTGACAAGTGTAGTGGCTAAAAACAATATAAATTTATTATATTACAGTTCTTTTTTTTTTTTTTTTTTTTCTTGATATGGAGTCTCACTCTGTTACCCAGACTGGAGTGAAATGCGATGATCTCACTTCACTGCAACCTCCGCCTCCCAGGTTTAAGCAATTCTCTCACCTCAGCCTCCTGAGTAGCTGGGATTACAGACACCTGCCATCATGCCTGGCTAATTTTTGTATTTTTGTAGAGACGGGTTTTCACCATGTTGGCCAAGCTGGTCTTGAACTCCTGACCTCAAGTGATCTGCCTGCCTTGGCCTCTCAAAGTGCTGGAATTACAGGTGTGAGCCACCACGCCTGGTCAATATTACAGTTCTGAAAGTCAAAGTGGTAACATGGTAGCCTAGTAAGCTGAAAACGTTACTCGTTTTGGCTGTTTTGTGTGTTTCAAAGCATTGCCGATATCTTTTTTGTTGTTGTTGTTAATCCTCAGATTGTCACTTCTTTATCCAGAGGGATGGCCTTTGGTCAGGTCCCTGTATCTTTTTTTGACTAAATTGCATTAATAGTTGACAGTGTCCTTGCTTTCAATTATAACAAGATACACAGGTTCATGTCGTACCTTTTCAGACCAATATTTGGAATCAGCCATTTCCTTTTGGGGCTGTGGTTCTCTTTACTGGTCAATAGCATTTAGTGATCACAGTCTGGGTCCCGGGAGTAGGCATCTCTTCCTTACTGCAGCGATGTCTTGATTACTATCAATTAATAGTAAGTCTTAAAATTGGGTACTGCTTCTTCCAACTATATTTTTTATTTTCAACATTGTTTTGGTCTTCTAATTTATTTTCTTTTCCATATATATTATAGAATTAGCACATCTATAGCAATAAAAATCCTGGTGGGATTTTTAACTAGTATTGCATTAAATTTAAAGCTCCATTTGGGGAAAAGTAACATCTTTACTATGTTGACATGAATTAGTTCTCATTTTATGTAGGTATTCACTGATTCTGTTATCAGTATTTGTCATTTCCAACATAGCAAACTTTACATGACTTGTTAAATCTATATCAATGTATTGCACTTTAGGGGAGCTATTCTACATAGCATTGGGGTGTGTTTGTGTGTGTGTGTGTGTGTTTTAATTTGGGTTTCTAATTGTAAACTGGTAAGATACAGAAATATGGTAGATTTTGGAGTGTTAACCTTGTATTCTGAGACCTTGCTAAATTCACGCATTAATTCTAGAAGGTTTTTGGAGATTACTTAGGATTTTCAGGCTACTCGTTCACCTCGGAAGGCTGCTCCACCATGACATTGCTTGTCCTGACCTCTAAGCCAGACTTACTCGGCATTGCCTTTCTGGAAGATTGTCAGCTGTCATGGCAAAGAGAGACAAACAAGTAAGATGAAGGATGCAAGCCTCTTATGTCTTACACCTGGAAGTGACCCACATGATTTCTGCTCACATTTAATTGGCCAAAACAAGACACATGGCCACTTCTCAGTCAATAATTTTATGAAGTGCTCTCTTAGGTGTGTGCCTGGAGAGAGACAGAAAACAACATATTTTCCAAGCACCCTACTGTGGTGCAACAGAAGATGTTCAAATGTGTTAGGATTCCTTTCCGTAACATGGGCCAATCCTGGGAAATTAAAGACCTTTGTGATCTGGTTTTCTGGGAGGTGCAGAGAATATGTTACTATTGCATTTTTAATTGACTGAAATGGTAGAAGTGTGTGTTTTAAGGTAGTGGTTGTCAAACTTGAAGCGCTTTGTTAAAAAAAAAAAAAAAAAAAGAATTCCCCAGGTGACTACTGCTAGATCTTCAGACCTCTAAATCTGGAATAGGACTCAGGAATCTTCGTTTTGGAAAGCTCCTTAAGTGTTTCCATTATTAGAGCTGGGAACCACTCCATGAGGGATAGAAAGAGACCTGGACCCCAGGTGGTAATGAAGTGAGCTGACCTGCTTGCTAGACCCCGGTGACTTCCTCTTCAGGACGAGCCCCGTCTCTTCCTGTAGGTGACTCCCAGGCTGTCTCAGGGTCTCCCTGTTCCCTCACTAACAGCAGCACTGGGGTAAACACAGAAGAGGTGGATGTGTGCAGGATTCCAATGCCAGGAAACATTTTCTGCTGGATGTCTGTATCTCAATATTTCCCTCAGACACAAGCACATTCAAGTAAAGGGCAAAGAAAGCCTCTTCAAAATTACGGTATGTTAAGGCAGAAAGAGACGAAAACGTAGATTCATAACTATCTGCCTTCTTTTTTTGCTGCTACCTGGATATTGAACATCCCCTGAAGCAACAGGACTGCATGAGCTTGTTGTGGCTCAGCCCGTCTCCTAATGAAGATCCAGAAAAGAAAGACACTCAGAAAGCCAGGAAAGTGGAAGATTTTTGTTTTCAGCCAGCCAGGCACCTGACAGTAATCAAAATCTGTAAAGAACAGGATGTGGCGCCTCCTCTGCTTGTTCAGCATGAACATTTTGTGGTGGGTGCTGCAAATAAAGATGACGCAGACACAGTCTCCACCCCGGGTCACTCATAGTCCAGCGCAGTACACCAAAGCTGTGAATGCGAAAGGGCAGACCATTGGCCCATTCAGGGAGAGTGGTAGAAGAGGGAGCATTTATTTGAATAGCTGTGATGCTACCAGTCTGACAAAGGGGGAAGGTATCTTGAGAATAAGAAGCAATGGTTTCAAAACACAGAGGCAGAATGGATAGAATGGGGTGAATACAGTAAGGTGAAGAGTGTGTGATAAACATACTTGTCAGGTCTCAGATGAAAGTGACCAAGACCTACCTCCACTGTGATTAAGCCTATAAAGAAAGACATACATGAACACACAAATAAGGCAATGTGTTTTCTTATGCAGCTGAAAGGTACAAGAGGGGACCAGGTTATGAAAAATGTCTTCAGGTAATGGGATTTTCATATCTGGATCTATTTTATTCTGTAATTTTCAGGAAGATGCTTCCCAAATAAAACAAGATGAACACCTGCATCTTCAAGTTATCCATCTATCAGTAGAGAAAACCAATGGAAGAAAGGGCAGTTTCCCTCACTATTCTCAGCAAAGCCCCAGGAAGAGATCTCAGTGGCCTTCAAGCCTGCCCTTTAAATACTCTCTAAGAGGTGTGATGCCCTGATTGGTCAGGCCTGGGTTAGGTGACTTCCCTGCATCCTGAGGTTGAAGTCAGCCCCATATGAAGGAGATGCATGGAGCTGCAGGGATGGTGGTGAGAAGGGAGAAGGCGAATCTAAATAAAAAAAGAAAAATCAAGTGCTAATTTCAAAAGGGGGATTAATTGTGGTAAGAAAGAAAATAGAAACAAAATAAAAACACGCAAGTCACTGTTGCCTACTGCAAGCAGACAGTCACTAAGTAATTTTTTGCTATCTTGTGTTTACATGCAATGAAATTTTTCCCAATGTGAGGCAGAGTCAGATAGAAATCTGCAGAAATGTATGTTCTAGAGGGAAAAAGTAGGATGAATGCAGGGCAGGTAAATAGTGCTGCATAGTGCATGTGTGTTTGTATTCTTTTTGTTTCATTTTACTCTGCTTTGTTTTCTCTGTAATGAAAATAAAACACTGAAGCATTCACAGAAACAATGATGCCTTCTTGAAGGAGAACACTAGCTTGGCTCAGAAACCGGTTTTATTGCCCACCCATTGTTTACAACATTGTGAGTGTAGAAGAGGTACAGAAAATATAAGGGTGCTCTTAAAATAACATTTGAAAGATTTTGTAATGTTTATAAATGGTATATAAATTTTCAACTCCACATTTTAAGAGGAAAAAAAAGTGATAAATACTGGATGTCTTGGCCTGTTGGTTTGTTTATCTGTTTGTGGAAAGGCTGATGTAACCACCCGACTGTTCTTCCCGCCTGCTGCACAAACAAAATCAATTCACAGAGAGCATGGCATTGCAGCAAAGAAAATGTAATTGACATGAGGCCAGCCACGCCACATGGGAGAGAGTTATTACTTAAATCAATCTCATCAAAGGCTGGTAGACTGGGGGTTTTTCAGAGCTGGTTTTGAGGCAGGAAAATAGGGTCTGGAGGCAGGGAACATAAGGCTGATTCACACTTCAGCTATAACAGGAAATATCCTCTCCATAGGGCGTATGCTGTAAATGACTTTGTAACTTTACTTCATCCTCCCCATTTACATAGGGCGTACCCAAAGCAACCAATGGAACAAAGAATTGGACAAAACGCACAAACAAAGCAAGGAAGGAATGAAGGGTTTTATTGAAAGTGAAAGTACCCTCCACAGTGTGGGAGTGAGCCTGATCAGAGGGGCTCAAAGGCCCCGTTACAGAATTTTGGGGAGTTTAAATATCCCCAAGAACCTGGACACCCTCCATCATTAACATATTTTGGTGACCCAGGAAGGAGGAAGAGGTAAGCCCAAAATTTGGGATTTATTCTTCTCCTTTCTCCTTTTCTTTTCTACTCCATACAGGGGAATCTCTTTCTCTCTCCTTTCCTTTCCAACCTGGAACCCTTGGTGGGCAGCATCTAAACATGGAAGCAACTTCAGGTTTCTGGCCATGGTCAGTGAAACTAAGAGGTTTCTATGTGGAGAAGCCTGACCGCCACCACCCGGTTCACCTAAGTAATGTGGAGCTCTTTCATTTTTTTCCTCTTTCTTTTTCAGTCTTTCAATGGCTGTTTCCTAGTAGCTCCTTGGAAATTGAGGGCAATTGACTGGGGTCACTCCCTGGTATTGCCTGAAGGCCTAAGAATGAATAGGAATAATCGGCCTGCCCCAAAGGGGAAGGATCTTTTTTATATGTTTTCGGTGTGTGGTCCCTGATCCCTATATGTGGCACAGCTCAGAGCAAACTCACACATGTTTCAGGTGACTTAAACCTTCTTTTCCTATGCTAAATTTTTCCCCTCCCCTATTCAACTGGCTAAGGGGGAAGGAAACACACCCAGCCTCCAGTCCTATCATTAAAGTTCATGGAACAAGAAGCATGGAAAAGCATGGCCTTATCAAATTATAAGGATGCTAAAAGTTGGGGATTACACCCAGGTACCAAAGGAAAGCTCACAGTAGGCTCTGGAGGGAACACATGCAAAGTGGCACCAGTGCCTACCTAAGGCCAGAGACATCTAGAGCTCTAAGATTAGACCCCACAAGTGGATGCTCCAGGGGATCCTTTAGACCTCAAACTCTCCAAAGAGGATGCTCCTGGCAGAGGTTCTGAGGTCTAGTAATAAGCCCTCCTTGGAATTTTCTCTCACAGTTGCAATGCTGTTTGGTCCCAAAATTGCTTAGAATCTGAAGTTTACTGTCTAATTGTAAAGTGGGATGGAATTGCATGTATTCAGGCTTTTGTGCTGCTGTTCTAAGCAGAGAACCTGGTTCTAAGCAGTGACACCCTCGTTTGGTACCGTTTGGCCCCAGTGCTCTTGGAGCCTGGGTAGGTTTAGCCCTTAAAAATCAAACTGTCTTGGAGACTGATTTACCCAAAATTTTGGTTGACAGCCTTCCTTGGATTATCTACTGCGGCAAAGTAAAACCTGCAAGCTTGTATTGCTATCTAACGGCCAAAGTTCCAAGCTATTGGCTCTTCGTTTATGTGTGTCTAGATGTGGTTATTTGTATATATACTTACTGTTATATATTGTGTCTTCCAAATTGGTTATAAGTAAAAGAATGCTCATAAATTAAGTAAAATAAGTCTGAGCAATTTTCAAGTTCACATAAGTATATAACTTTACTAAACAAGCTGGCTTTACAATTATTGGTGGAATAAAAAGAGAAATGCCCTCAGAATTGTCAGCATGCATTTTTTCTGAATTTTATGTTTGTCTTCGCTAGATATTTTAAAACGTTAGTGTTAGTTCAAGCTGGTAGCTGCTAGGGGCGAGTCTGCCTCCCATTCTATTCAAAATCTCACTGAGATAAATGCATATACGGTTGCTTCCTTTGGAAAGGCTAATCAGAAAGTCAAAGGAATGCAACCATTTGTCTTCCACCCATGATCTGAAAGCCCCAAGCCCCCTCCTCTATGTGAGTTGTCCCACCTTTCCGGACCAAACCAAGGTTCATTTGGCAAATGTTGATTGATGTCTCCCTTGTTAAAAGTAAAAAATTGAGTACAGTGAAGAGGATAATTATTTTAAGCAAACGTTTTGTGTAAATTAAAATCTTAAAAGCTATTTTTAATGCTCATTTGATCTATGGGTCATTTCCAATTAAAAACGGGTTGTAATATGAAGAAACGTGTTTCTAAAATTGTGGAATTATTCTTATCTATAAACACCCATATCTAATAGTTCAGAGTTTGCTTTTTAGGGTTTCCCTAAAGTTTTCAGTTATGAAATTCTACGTAGCACGTAATTCTGTATACAAAATGTGCCAGAAAGGCTTATGTTATTAGTGGAAAAAAGAATAATTTTGTCTAATTCAGAAGTTGTATAAAAGTTAGTTCAAATTACAGATTTGAAAACATTATTTATGAATCAATGTAGTAAGGAATCATTAAGTAGGGGAGAAAGGAGTGGATAAAGTTTAAATAATAAAATATTCTTCAAAACCTGATAAAGAATTGGAAACATTTCGCTAATTAACATTTTCATAGTTAAAACTCTTAGTGTTGATTAAGGTAAGAAGTATTGTAAAAATGCATCGGCAGTTTTGCAATTCTTTTTTCACTATAGTTAAGCATGAGGCTGAATTTAGCGTAAAACCAATTTCCCCACACATGCTTGCATTGCTTCCCTCTATGTTTCCCATTTTCTGTGAACAGTGCTGGAGTACTTATTGGTCATGTACCTAAAGTGGATTTCTTGATTGCACAGAATGTCTAATGATATTGGTGAACTTAAGGATATTGAATTGTATATCAGGAATAAAATATTCATTATGTGGTTTTTGGGGGGCCCTAGGTAACACTGCAGTTTCCGGGTAAGTTGACTATGAAAATTTAGGGGTTTTTTGTTTTGTTTTGTTTTGTTTATTTGTTTTTGCTTCTAGTTTTCATTGGTTTCCTGTTTATTCTCCTTTGGCTTTGCTTGTGTGTCTCTCTATATAAACCCATGCTAGGGGAAGGCTTTTATTTGGCTCTGTGAATAGTTATTTTGTTTCCTATGCTTTTCTAGCAAGTCCTCATTCATTCCATTTATCTGGAATTCCTAAAGCTACCTTTGTGGAGCTACAGGAATTAATGGAGCACACCAGCTTTTTATCTTTAAACAAACTTTGGCTTTTAGGTTTCCTGATACTTCAAGTGTGTAGAGTGTACTCTCACAAATAGAATTTCAGTCATATTTCTCTCTGTCTCTCTGCCTGATTTCTTCAAAATTTGTAAAGTGTTTGTGAATATTCTTGATTCATGGCAAAGTGTTTGTTTGCAAATAGTCAGGCAGGGTCACCAGGGCTGCTCAGGGAGAGAGAACCCAGAAACACGGCATGTAGACAGAAGGGTAAGAATTTCTTACATCAGACCCTGGCCTCTTTCTCTCTGTGCAAACTGGTGAATCTCCTCTGTGAAATTTTAAATTAATTGTGTCCCATGAGTTTGTGTTAAGAGAGTCCACCAGCAGACTTTGCGTGAGCAACAAGGCTGTTTATTTCACTTGGGTGCAAGTGGGCTGAGTCCGAAAAGAGAGTCAGCAAAGGGAGATAGGAGAGGGGCAGTTTTATAGGACTGGGGTAAGCCGTGGAAAGTTACAGTTAGAGGTGGTTATCTATTATCAGCAGAGGAGGGAGTCATAAGGTGCATGGTGGGGAGATCATAAGACTCTTTCTCTAGGAGAAGAATGTCACGAGGTCGATCGATCAGTTGGGGCAGGGCAGGAACAAATCATAATGGAATGTCATAAGGTTGGTCAATCAGTTAAGACAGCAGCTGGCTGTTTCATTTTTTTTGTAGTTTTGGTTGCCCCAGACTTCTTGGCTCCTGCAGGCCATCTGGATGTATATGTGCAGGTCACAGGGGTTACAATGGCCGAGCTTCGGCTCAGAGGCCTGATATTCCTGTCTTTTTACTTATAAAATATGAAGTTATAAGTAAAGATATAGAAAATATAAGTTTTACTGGGGATTATTGGGGTAGGGGCGATGTGTCTTGGGACTGCTTCAAGCGTGACCAGTGACTGTACAGACACCTTAAAGAAAATTTGATAGTGAGTTAAAAGGATTAGGAATTTAGGCTGTGGGGAGATCCTGGGGCAGAGGATGGTACTGTGGGGTTGTTAAAAGTAGCATTTATCATATAGAATGATTGGTGATGGTCTGAATGAGGTTTTGCATGAACTGAGAAACCAAACAGAAGACACAAGGCCTGAATAAGAGACGGAAAAAAACAGATATAAAAGGACTAAGAATTGGGAGGACCCAGAACATCCAATTAGAGAGTGCCAAAAGGGGTTCAGCATAATTATTTGCTTGGTGGGTGACTTTTGGGGCTCTATCCTTGAGTTGTTTTTGTTTTTTATGTTGTTATATACCAGGCCAGATTGATTTAGCTAAAAACAACACTCTTCACTTAAAAATATAGAGTCCTCCTTTTTCAGCAGTAAGTCGAGGCCTATTCCTGTCTTCTTATATTAATAATGAGAAAAACAAAACAAAATAGTAGTAAAGTGTTGCTGTCATGAGGGGAACAGGAAACTGTTTGGTCCTATTTGCAAATTGATTTTGGGGGGTGAGGAAAACTAGTGTACACGTGCCTGTCCAATTGATAGGTAGACACATGTAGGTGGAGGAGCCACAGAAGAAGGGGAGACTTTTGTAAGGCAAAACTGGAAATGTAAAGTGAAGAGATGGGCAGGAGCAGCAAAAGAGGTGTCTTGCACCCAGACTCTTAGGGATTTAGCAAGGGCAGCAGCCATTAGAAGTTGTAATGGGGTTTGATGGGGCAACTGGGTGGGAGGGGGCATTGATTTTTATGGTGTATGAGAAAGTGCATAGTGTCTACAAGCAACCTTTCATTGCTATTCATGGGGTTGGGTATAAGTAAACAAGAAAGGGGGCTGGGAGGAGAGTCTGAAGAACAAGGGGAAGGTAGCCAAGGATGGAGTGAAATGCAGGGCAAACGTCTTAAAGGAAATGAGAGGTTCTTAGTGGCATACTAGTGGCTTGTTACCCACATGGAAGAAGTTATGAAAGGTTGATAGAATGGAATGAGCCTGTGAGGCTGGAAGGAGGAATTTTCAGTGGGAAAGTAAGTAGGAGTGACTGATGAGAAGGCGAAAAACTGGCCATCAGGGACAGAAGTAGGAATACTGGCTGCTGCTTTAGCTGTCTTATCAGCATAATTGTTGCCTTGAGTAATGGGGTCTGAGGCCCTTTGATGACCTTTGCAGTGAAGGACTCCAGCTTCCTTTGGAAGTAAAGCAGCCTTGAGAAGAGTTTTTATTAAAGAGGCATTAATGATGGAGGACCCTTGTGTAGTAAGGAAACCTCTTTCAGCCCATATAACTGCATGGTGGTGCAGGATATGCAAGGCATATTTAAAGTCAGTATAAATATTGACACGCAGTCCTTTTGCAAGAGTGAGGACTCGAGTTAAGGCAATGAGTTCGGCTTGCTGAGAGGTAGTGGAGGGGGGCAGAGCAGTAGCCTCAATGATAGATGTGGAAGATACTATAGCATAGCCTGTCTTTGCTGATGTGTGGTGATTAAGCCTGGTGGAACTGCTATCAATAAACCAAGAGTGATCAGGGTGAGGAATAGGAAAGAAGGAAATATGGGGAAATGGAGTGAATGTCAGGTGGATCAGAGACACATTGTCATGGGGGTCAGGTGTAGTATCAGGAATAATGTAGGGGCCAGCCTGAAACAGTAAGGTCAAGTTGTTTAGACACAAAGGCTACGGGGCATGGTCCTGCCTCTTGTGTAAGAATTCTGACCACACAGCCCTGTACTTCGGCTGTGTGTGATGAAAAAGGGTTGGGATGAGTTAGGGAGAGCTAGTGTGGGAGTAGCTTCTAGTGCTGTTTTTAAGGAATGGGAATAGGAGTGGGGAAAGGATTTAGGATCTATGGGGTCAGCTAGGTTTTCTTTTGTGGGTTTATATAATGGTTTAGTCAGGATGGCAAAACCAGGTATCCAAAGGCAAAAGTACCTAAACATGCCTAGAAAGGAAAGGAGTTGTTGCTTTGTAGAAGGGGTTGGGGTTTGGGAGATTAGCCGGACATAATCAGAGGGAGAGCATGTGTGTTTTTATGAAGAATTATGCCAAGATAGGTAACAGATGAGGAAGAAATTTGGGCTTTGGAGGGGGATACATGATATCCCTTTGAGAATAGATGTTGGAGGAGCAGGAGGGTGTCCTGTTGGGAAGATACGTAGGAGGGGCTATAAAGTAGAAAGTCATGAAAATATTGAATAAGATGAGATGCAGATGCATGGGAAAAAAGTAAATCATGAGAAAGGGCTTGACTGAAGTAATGAGGGCTGTCCCTGAAGCCTTGCAGCAGTACAGCCCAGGTAAGTTGCTGAGACTGATGAGTGTCAGCATCAGTCCAAGTGAAAGTGAATACAGGCTGGGATGAAGGATGCAAAGGAATAGTAAAGGAAGCATGTTTGAGATCCAGAACAGAATAATGGGTTGTGGAGGGAGGTATTGAGAATAGGAGAGTATATGGGTTTGGCACCACTGGGTGGATAGGCAAGACAATTTGGTTGATAAGGCACAGATCCTGGACCAGCCTGTAAGACTTGTCTGGTTTTTGGATAGGTAGGATAGGAGAGTTGTAAGCAGAGTTTGTAGGCTTTAAGAGGCCATGTTGTAACAGGCGGGTAATAACAGGCTTTAACCTTTTTAAAGCCTGCTGTGAGATGGAATATTGGCACTGAGTGGGGTAAGGGGGATTAGGTTTCAGTGGGATGATAAGGGGCGCCAAGGAGGGAGTAGAGGCAGCCCGTACTTGTGGATTAAGGTAGAGAGACACAAAGGGAGGATGTGAAGGAGGCTTTGAACTGGGGAAAAGGGTGGCAGTGAGGTTTGGCTGTAGCCCAGGAATAGTCAGGGAAGCAGATAATTTAATTAAAATGTCTCGACCTAATAAGGGAGCTGGGCAGGTGGGGATAACTAAAAAGGAGTGCATAAAAGAATGTTGTCCAAGTTGGCACCAAAGTTGTGGAGTTTTAAGAAGTTTTGAAGCTTTGCCGTAAATACCACAATAGTTACAGGGACAAGGGAAATAGGCCCCTCAAAAGGTAATGTGGAGTGGGTAGCCTCCATGTAAGTTAAACACCGGTGCTGTCCTCCATGAGGCGGTGCTGTCTTCAGAGAATTTTCCTATTTCTGTCACCTGGGCTCATCCCTGCGTGCCCTGATCTGCCTGTCCATGTGCAGCTGCAGCACATGCTTGATGCCTGTCTAACCAGAGCATTCTCAGCCATTACACTGACTCAGTGTCACTGTGGGTGGAATGAGATGACAGACATCCTGCAGGTCACAGAAGCACCGTCGGGTAAAATAAAAGCAGCTTCTGCTCTTCCTCCTCCAGTAACTCATGTTTTGACTCCCAAATCCTTCTCAAATTGAGAAATATGTGGGTGTTTTATTTCATTTTCAAGGTTTTTCTCAGGATTTGAAATCTCCTACCTAATAGTTACTGAAGTTTAAGAAAAGCAAAATACAAAACTGCCCCCAAATTTCTGTGCTGCTGTTAATGATCTCCCCTTAGGGTATGGTGCTCAGAAAACCAATGACTAATAATCAGATCAGTTCCTATCCTATCTTCAGGAACCATCTACATAGTTTCCATGTTGTGAGAAGTGCCAAAACCCCATCTGTAATTCTGCTATGGGCTGCCTGGCGCTGATTCTTAATTTTGCAACCCCTCAGCTCGGCACAAGAGACAGCGTCCTATAGTTCACCTGCTGCCACTTGTGTAGGGAATAAAAATAGCAACAGGTCTTCCAGACTCCAGTGTCCAACCCCACACATTTTTAACACCCCTTGTAGGGAATCCATCTCTCTCTCCTCTCTTTCTCTCCCTCCATCAGTTCAAACTTTTGCACATGTGTTGGCATCTTTTATGCTTCTGTTAAACCACAGTATAGTTCTTCTTGTCCAGAGGTTTAGAAACAAAACAATTTGAGCTGCTAGAAGTTAAGGTTATGACTTCCTGTTAGAGTTTATCCATTCTGAGGTTCATTTTTACACTTCTGTGAAAGTGCTTTGATTGATCGCCAGGGCAAAGACACAGCAGTTCCTAATTTGAATGTTTCAGAACCGATTGAGAGCCCTGGTTCAGCTACTGGGATAAAGGCCAAGCTGTCAGAACTTGTTTTGCTTTCTTACAGGAGAAGGCTAAGGTAGGTGGGTGTGGAGGCCACAAGGCAGGGATTACACTTCCTGAAACTGCAGCCTTCCGGGAGGGGGTGTGAAAGCAATCACAATAGTGAACACGAAAAGTTTAATGGTGTTGTTTGTTTGAGACTTCCAAAGGTGAGACTGAAACACAGCACGACGAGTTCATAGGTTGCCTTTTTATTTTCATTATTTCTTTTTTCTTTCAACAGATTTTCTTTTCTGTAGCAAAGTGACTGAAGTAAAGTGGATGTTAGGAGATGTCAAAATATGAGAAGAGCTGGAAATAAAGAAATAAAGAGGATCAGTTGTTCAAACATTATAAGCAGGATTTTCCATAAAAGAAAAGAAAGAGGATAGATGAATTGATTTGTATTTTCGTTGATTATTATAGCACCGTAGGTATCCATGGGCTTCTCTGATGGCCAAAAATATAAAACTAGGCCAAATATCATGGTTTCTTCCATTTAAAGCCAGAAAAACACCTCTGGCAGAAACAAAATTAGAAGGTGGAAAGTTGCTGTTGGATTGAGATATAATTACCTTGGATGTCCAACAACTTGTGGCAATATCATCTAGTAAATCTAAGTCAACACCAATCTGTTGACTCAGAAGTCCCCCTTCTAGGAATACCCCCAAAATAAATTTGTTCTCCAAAAAAAAAAAAAAAGTGATTTCTTCATAAGAGCCACATCTGGAAATAACAAAAGTGCCCACAAATAAGAAAACAAATTAACACATCACAGTGTGTTCATACCATTGAATAGTGCAATATAGCAAAAACTGAATATAGCAATAGAAATGAAGTATTTCTACAAAGAGCAACGTGCATAAATCACCCAAACATTAGAAAAAGAGCAGGAGAAGCCAAACACAAAATAATCTATAGTGAATTATCCCCTCCATATGAATTCCAAAAATACCTACAACTATTGGAGATTAATTATCCTCGCCCGTTCTCTGAAGGGAGAGGTAGCAGTTGGGAATTCATGGGGAAGGCATGGGGAAACATTCTGATATTCTGTTCATATTCTATATTCTCAATAATTAAGTATTTTGGAAGGGGTTACATAGGTGCATAGCATTATGCAAATCTTCATCTAGGTATAGTCTCAAGATTTGGGCATGTTAATATATGAATGTTACACTTCAGTTAAAACAGTTCAGTTTATTTTAATTCCCCTCAAATAACAATATTAATGATAATAGTAATTACTGAAAGTTTATTATAAGAGTTTTGCATTAATTTCATCACTTTCTCCTTAGAATGAAGCCTATTGCATAGAAATTTTTAATTCCCAATTCACAGATTATGAAAACTAAGGTTTAGAGAGGCTGACCAAGGTTCCACAGCAGGTTAAGTAGCAAAGCCAGGACTGGAACCTAGTTTGCAGTGGAGCTGATATAAAGGGAAGCAACTGGAAGCAAAGAAGATGCAACTGGTTGGTGTTACTCTACCTTCCTCCAGAAATGGTGCAAATGTGTTTTCAGGAAGGCAGCATGTTTTATGTGTTCGTGTGTGTTTGTGTGTGTGTGTGTGTGTGTGTGTGTGTATGCCTACCTGTGTGTAAGCCTTCTATTGCCAACACTTTCTGCCTTGACTGTAGTCAAAAAAATGAAAACACATGTTCAATTTGACAAAGTCTATTTTGTGATACATCTCCTTTTTCTTAGAGCTGAGGACACAGGTGAGCCATGTGACCAATACATTCCCAACAAATTTTCCATGCAGAGATGAGTGATGGCCAGAAGCAGGAGACGTATACACTGACCATGACCTTGACTGACTACCAGACCTCAATCTAAGCAGGATAAGTCTTGATCACCCAAGGGTTTGACAAATGTAGCTTTTTAAGCACATCTTCTCCTTAGGTTAGGTAAATAGGGATTATGTGGAGATGAATTATAGCAAGATGATTTTCAAATACTCAGATAAGTTTCGATAAACGTATGTTTCACTCCAAAAGTCAGTTATATATTGGATTCTTAGGACATGTTTAAAGTAAATTATTAAATTGCCTTTACTGGTTTTCATCCCCGTGGTAGTATTTCAACTCCCAGAAAGATATGGAAGTCCTTGGGGAAGTTCGTGATTTTTACACTAAGCCAAGAGCACTTTTGGCACTTCATGAATAGGGATAGGGGATTTTGAATACACTAAAGTGAATGATCAGTCCCAGACAGTAGAGTCATGTCAGCCCAAATATCTATCATACCTCCTCAGAGGATCTCTGCTACAGAGGCAATGAGGTACTCTGTTCTAGTTGGAAATGCCTTACTCCTGCAGGTGAAACCACTTAACAATCTCCTTATAACAGTGCAATTACATCCATCTATCTATACATAGATCATATATATACATATATTTCACTATATGCGTGTTTCCAATCTTCCTCCTACCCCAACTCAACATTCCTGCATGCCTTGCCAAGTTTCCAATGTTTTCTCACATTCCTGAGTGTTCCTGCCTCAACAGATGTTCTTCTTTGTACTTTCTCAGAAGAGAATCAGGGGGAGAGAAGCAAAAATGGTAATGACAAGAGGCATATTTGCGGAAGATAATTTTTCAAAAAGTTGGGAGCAGACCTGGAACAGCTGTGTGAGAAGGGTCAAAGTTAATCCCCTCTTCCAAAGAGCAAGCATATCAAGTTGTTGTCAGGAACCATGAGTATTAGCAGGTGCATGAAGAGAACTGATCCCAAGCTATGCATGTAGCCAACCCAACCAACTTTTTTCATACCTTTTGTTAGGGTAGATTCCTTAACATGCTGATCAGAGAGGGTACCCATCCTATTCAGGGAGACATGGTACAGAGAAGCTTCTTGAAGCACATAGTCATCAATCAGGCTTACACATATTTGCAGGAGAACACAGGTGCTATCTTACATTTTTAGCTCTAGTTTATGAATGAGTAAAGCAACAAGTGATTTATGTGTCCTGTCAAATAAGAACCCCCCCAAAATGCATAATCTTCTGGTATCTCATATAATTCTAGGCATATATTTTATGTATGATACTGGTGATAGTCCCTCTTTTGATTCTTTCATCTCTTTATAGCATTGGTTACCATAGAGACAAACATAACACTGCCCTGGGCAATGCTTATGGAAATGTATCAGTAAAAGTGAACATCAATTTATTAGGTAATGACTTTTCCTGTTTACACAATTAACTCCCAGAAGGTAGCCTGTTTATGAAACATACATAAATAAGCTACATGGGTGAAGTCACTGTTCACGTGCTCAAGCATTCAGATGGCTAGACAATTAAAAGCAAATGACCTGTGCTATTATTCAATATTGACTCTTCTAACAATTCAGTATCTAGGCTGATGTATTTCTAGATCCCAATTACTCAGCAGCTAAATGTTTGAATTGTTTCATACTTAGCTTTCAATAACTGTGAAATATTTTCAGCCTCTCGTGTTTGAAACAGGCTATGAATTTTTGTTTGTGTTGCTATGGTGATCTATAGTGTCACCATTTTAATAACCACATCAAATGCAGGCATTAAGTAGCAATGTAATACTTCTACATAATTTAACATCAACTATAACAACCTGTGATATAATTGAAAATATTTCATAAGGAAATTTAAAGTAAATAGAAATAAATTACCCCAAGACTGAAACATAAATATTTGAGGAATGAGCATGAACACTGATGATAGAAAAATCCCTTTCTAATAATTGGTGCAAATCCATGGTTAGTTGTAACCAGACCAGTTTTTGTTTTCTATCTTGCAAATAGAGAAAATTAAACACATACAAATTATTAGGGCAGGAGGCATCAGGACCTTTTTCTACAGACTTCAGTGATGCATTTATAGTCATTAACTCTTGGATCATGGGTCATTAGTCTTTGGCAATACTGAAGACTGAAGTTGTATGGTAGGTTCCTTAATGAGCTGATGAGAGGGAGACTCTTGTCATCCAAGGAGACATGGTACAAAGGAGATCCAGTGGCTTAAACTAGAAATGAGGTCGTTTCATATTTCCTTCACCATGTATGTTTTCCTCCTGCTTGATGAAGAGACTTGCCTGTCTCTTCACAGCCAATTCCCAAGTGAAGATGAGTTGGCAACCGGTCAGATGTGGGGCCCTGAAACATGGACCACAGAGTGGGTGAGCCAAGGTAGGAGATACAGAAGGTGAAGCAAGATGCTGACAAGGAAAAGAATAAAATAATCTCCTGAAAAACAAACATACAAATCCCTTTCTCATTCCCAAGGGAACCATTAATTGGCTTCAAGAGTCCTCTTTTCCTTGTACTTCAGAAAAGCCGACCTAATTGCCAGCTCCAAGGTGCATAAACCCGGTATCTTGTTGACGACAATGTTTGGTCCAAGAGTAAACACATGTCCTGAGTTGCCTCAATCAGACTAAAGGAAGGGACCTCATAGTTTTTGATTAGGGAAATGATTATTTCTCTCTCCTTTTGACTCTCTGTGATCAAGTGAGCACATAGGTCAAACGAAAATTCTAGTGCAGGGCTCCCCAATCCTGGTCTATGGCCTATCAGGAACTGGGCCACACACAGCAGGAGGTAAGCAGCAGGTGAGCCAGTGAAGCTTCATCTGTATTTACAGCCACTCCCCATCATTTGCATTACCTTCTGAGCTTCACCTTCTGTCAGAGCAGTGGCAGCATGAACCCGAATGTTAACTGCATATGCGAGGGATCTAGGTTGCACACTCCTTATGAGAATTTAATGCATGATGATCTGTCATGGTATCCCATCCCTCCCAAATGGGACTATCTAGGTGCAGGAAAACAAGCTCAGGGCTCCTACTGATTCTATATTATAGTGAGTGGTATACTTATTTCATTATATGTTACAACATAATAATAATAGAAATAAAGTGTGCAATAAATATAATTTAATTGAATCATCCTGAATCCATCCCCCCAACCTGCCCCAGTCTGTGGAAAAATTATCTTCCATGAAACCAGTCTCTGGTGCCAAAAAGGTTGGGGACTGCTGTTCTAGTGGACACCTGAACACAGAGAGAAAAAGAGCCCTATGTATTAAGGATTTGGTTGAACAGCTGAAGTGACTGAAGTTGGAGGATTTCCTTCTTTGGGCTTTTCAATGTGAGCTACTGATTTTCGTGTTATTTTAAATAGGTGTGAGGCAGCCTTCTCAAGATCTGTAGCTGGAAGCAGCATCTTGTCTGCTACAAGGCTACAGTAGTCGGGTAAAATATCCATGTTCCCTTGATTCAAGGAGCTTTCAGCTCTAGGGAAAACATGACATCTTCATGGTCTGGCCTTGAGCCTGAAGAGCACTGAGAAGTCACTCTAGGGAAGATGCTGTTCTGGAAGGGAAGCAGGACCCCAAAACACTTCAGTGCACTCCATAAAATGGTTGGGGCAAGTCAGATGTGCGGAGCTGACTCGGAGGCCCTCTCTGGAGTGCGGAGCTGACTCGGAGGCCCTCTCTGGAGTGCCGAGCTGACTCGGAGGC